>NC_141606.1:11366275-11611574 GCF_047967505.1 Dipteris shenzhenensis
AGAACTCAGGACTCAGGCCATTCAAGCATGTAAAGGTCATTCTAATGATCAGGCATTCACAGCTTCAGACAAAAGCAGAGGCAAAGGCAGAAACAGAGGTAGATCATATCAGAAAAGTGGTCATCATCAACAAAGTCAAAATCAGCATCAGCATCAGCATCATCCTCAGCAACATCAAAATCAGCAAAGAGGAAATCATTCCAACCGAGGAAGATTCCAAGGACGAGGGAATGCATCCACCAATGTGTCAAACATTCAATGCAACTATTGTCACAAGTTTGGACACTATGAAAGAGATTGCCGCAAGAAGCAGTATGACCAAGGCGGTCAATCCAGCAGTAATCGAGGGAATTCCCGAGGAAGAGGAAATCATCGTGGTGGACATTCTAGTCACAGTCATTTTGCAAATTAACATGGCAATATGTTTCTTGCAAGTGAGGAATTGCATCAGACTGATACAATGCACCTAGACATTGATTTCAATCCCAAAGAGGATTTCAGCTATCAAGTCGACCAAGTGGAACAGGATCCTTGGTACATCGACAGCCGTGCATCATCTCATATGACAAATCATCAGGAATGGTTCACAGAAATGAAGCCATTAGAAGGTCAAAAGAATGTCATCTACACAGCAGACAATACACCGAATCCGATTCAAGGGACAGGTGTTATCCCTATGAACAATTTCACTGGTACAAAAGGATTAGTCAAAGATGTGCTCTATGTTCCGAAGCTCAGCAAGAACCTTTTGTCAGTAGGTCAAATGACAGAACACAACTACAAAGTCATCTTCGACGGTGATAAATGCACTATCAGAGACAAATCCAAAAGAGGTCAGCTAGTAGCAAAAGGTGTCAAGGAAGGACGCTTATACAGGATGCTAGCTACAGTACCAGATAAGCATGCCATGTCAGCTCAAATGCAACAGATGCCACTATCTGCAAAATGGCACAAGAGATTTGGTCATGTCAACTTCAAGTACTTGTTAGACCTCAGGAATCAAAATATGGCAATTGGGATTCCGAAGCTACAATTTCTTGGAAAAGTTTGTGAAGCATGCTGCTTCGGCAAACAAAAGCGAACCAACTTTGTCAGAAGTACCTCTCGTGCATGAGGTATTCTTGATTTAATTCATACAGATGTATGGGGTTATGCCCAAACCCGCAGCATCAATGGTTCACTTTATTACTTGACCTTCATCGATGACTACAGCAGATATTGTTGGGTCTACTTTCTGAAAGAGAAATCTGAAGTGTTTGCCAGCTTTCAAGAATTCAAAGCCATGGTAGAAAACCAAACAGGCAGAAAGATCAAGGTCATGAGATCAGACAGAGGAGGTGAATACATGTCTTCAGCATTCATGAACTTTTGCAAAAATCACGGCATTCGAAGACAATTCACATGTGCAGATACTCCTCAGCAAAATGCAAGAGCTGAAAGGAAGAATGGGACTTTAGCAGACAGTGCTAGAGCAATGCTTAGTGAAAAGCATCTTCCGAATCAGTATTGGGCAGAAGCAATAGCTACATCTAACTACTTGCTTAATCGGCTTCCTACCGAACCGATACAAGGTATGACTCCTTATGAAGCATTCACTGGACACAAGCCACGCATTGGGCATCTCTGCATATTTGGTTGCATAGCATATGCTCACATACATGATGATCATCGCAGGAAATTGGATGCGAAGTCACGCAAATGCATCATGGTTGGCTACAGTGAAGAAAGCAAAGCATACAAATTGTATGATCCCATCAACCGCAAAGTCATTATCTCTAGAGATGTAATCTTCGATGAGGAATCAGAATGGAAAACCTCACCTACACAGGAGATAGAAGCATCGACTTCACAGTCATCTACAGAACAGGTTGATGAAGAAGAGCAAGAATTGCCAGCAACACCCCAAGCAGCGCCACAGCAGCTCAGACGGTCTACTAGGGAAAGCAGACCACCAGCCATATTGACATATGCTCAGAAAGGCAAAGAAATTCAGGTGGAAACCACCAACTATGCTCTTATGACTACCATCATGGCTACAGAAGAGCCAGTGTACTTTGAAGAAGCAGTAGATAAGCCAGAATGGCAAACTGCTATGAATGAAGAAATGGATGCTTTGTATAAAAATAACACTTGGGAATTATGCGACCTTCCACCAGGAAAGAAGGCCATAGCCAACAAATGGGTATACAAAGTGAAGTACAATCCAGATGGCAGTATTCAAAGATACAAAGCCAGATTAGTTGCAAAAGGATTTGCACAACAATATGGCCAAGATTATGATGAGACTTATGCTCCAGTAGCAAAGATGGATTCCATACGGTTCTTGATATCACTAGCGACACTCAGCAAATGGAATGTGTATCAGCTTGATGTCAAGAATGCATTTCTCAATGGTTATCTAGACGAGGAAGTCTACATGCAACAACCAGCTGGTTATGTTGAACCAGGACAAGAGAACAAGGTTTGCCATCTCAAGAAAAGTCTCTATGGCTTAAAGCAAGCACCCAGAAGTTGGTACAGCAGAATTGACAAGTATTTTGCTGATCTGGGATACATGAAGTCCAATGCAGATCATACTCTCTACTACAAAGTTCAAGGGGAAGATATTACTATTGCACTTTTGTACGTAGATGATCTGATTGTGACAGGAAGCAAGGATAGCTTCATCAGAAAATTAAAACAAGACTTATCTGCAGAGTTCGACATGAAAGATCTTGGACTTATGCACTATTGTCTTGGAATTGAGTTCTGGAGAGATTCAGATAGCACATTCATGAGTCAGCTCAAATATGTTGACAGTCTCCTGAAGAAGTTTCATATGGCAGATTGCAAGATTGCAGCCACTCCCATGGAACAGAGTTTGAAACTTACTAAAGATTCAGAAAAGCCTACAGTCAATGACAGATACTACAAGCAACTCATTGGATCTCTTATATATCTGACAATCACACGGCCAGATATTTGTTATGTAGTAAGCTCACTAGCACAGTTTATGGCAAATCCAAAAAAGTCTCACTGGAATGCAGCCAAAAGAGTCTCGAGATACATCAGAGGTACAAGACAGTTTGGGATAGAATACAGAGGAAGTCATCCACGGTTGCATGGATACTGTGATAGTGACTATGCTGGAGATCATGAGACCAGGAGATCGACATAGGGATATGAATTTTTCCTTGGTCAAGGTGCTATATCATGGTTGTCAAACAAACAGCCAACTGTTTCTTTGTCTTCGACTGAAGCAGAATATAGAGCACTCACTACAGGTGCATGTGAGGCTATATGGCTCAGAAGACTATTGTTAGAAACAGATTACTTTGATGAGTCAAAGCCAACAACAATATACTGTGATAATCAATCGGCTCAAGCATTGGCCAAAAATCCAGTATATCACTCCAGAACAAAGCACATTGATGTCAGAGAGCACTTCATCAGAGAAAGAGTGTTACTTGGTGACATCACACTGTAGCATTGTGATAGCAAAGAAAATGTTGCAGACATCTTTACCAAACCACTCGGTAAAGAGCTATTCGAGAAACACCGACTAGCTCTTGGTTTGATGCAGAGGAAGGACATTCCCATTAAAGGGGTGTGATGGAATGTAATGCTCAGTCCTTCTTCGATTCCCCAAAATCATCATCTTGAGGGAAGGCCTACTTCATGATGTTGATCTTGAGAGAAGGTGTTGAGAGTTCACGCTCAACATCATGTGATCATGTGTGCATAGCACCATCACGTGATCATATGTGCATAGCACTAACCTTATAGAGTGCTATAAAGGAAAGGGTTAGATCCCCTAACCCTAACCCTAAAAGGGTTTGTATATATTCTATTTTTTCAACTAATTCTAGTGTACAGTTAGTCTTGTACAGTTAGTCATTTGTGGTGTGCTCTCTAGCTGTGCCCTCTCTCCTCATCTCCACTCTTCTCCTCTCCCCTCTTCATATTTTGTCACATCCTTTCTATTTTTATTCGGACGGATTTTCCAAGCAAATCCAATATACAAAAATACCAATTTCTCAATAATTCGACATAGACCATGCAATGTGCAGATGTGAACATTACATAGTGGAATGTCCAGAATGGCCTTGAAGTCAGGGTCAACTTTATCTCTATTAGGTGCTCTCTTCCACCATTTGGAATCCATTACTTGAGCTGATTCTTTTCAATAAAGACAAGGAGACTTTGAGTTGCCTCCTTTACTAACGTTATACATGCACTTAAGTGTTTTAAGATCCCCCGCCATGTGCCACTCTACTTGAAAATCACCTTTTCCTACAACATGGAGATTCTTGCCTTGCACTTGTCTTTTGATTATTCTTGGTATTTCCGTGTGGTGAAACACCCAATCTAGTGTTTCATGGTCTTCTGTCTTCACTTGCCAGATTATAGAAAACAAAAGTCTTACTATAACAGATTTGAGAACAATGACCAAAATCAAGTACGAAACAAAAAATGATCATACCTGGAACGAGCCTAGCCACCATATGTGTTTCACACTGCATACTAAAATACTTCAAACTCGCTTCAGTCAATGATGTATCAAGTGCTCCATTCATCAATGTAATAGTAACCCTTTCCATTTTCTTTTCCTTTACAACCTCACACTCATCCCAGTTTGATAACAAATTTCAAAATGCCTTTGCACTCCTCAAATGTTATTCCATAAAGCTCGACCATTCTTCTTTGAAGTTGTTGTAGATCTACAAAATATATTGTTCCAAGGGTCATACACAGTGGTTCCTTTACCACCATGAAATATTTCTTCAATATGGATATATTGCCTAATAAACTCATCTATACTTTCATTCAAATGACCTCTTATCCTCCACACGGTTGCTGGATTTGGTAGTAAAACTCGTTTAATCCTTTGATCTTTCAAAGTTGAGGATATCGCATGGAAAATTGAACTATATCTCTTCCTGCTTACTCCACTAACATCAAGCTCTAGCCTCTTGGATTGTAGTGCCATCAACTTGATTATTGGATACAAAGTCCTCTACAACATTGCGTTTGACTATTTTGTATTTTTTTTCCTCAATCAAACCTTTTGCTACACCACAAGAAAGCAATCCTTTCATTTGTTTAATAGGAAGAAGGTTCGGATCCATATTTTCTTTTGTAGGCTCCAATAATTTCCTATAGTAACAACACAATATGCCTATATCATTCAACACCTCCATTCTTGTTTTGCAGTAATGGACGAAATAGATATAGTCATTTGAGAGCCTTTTTGAGTATAAAAAATGATAAATTTCAATCTGACCTTGCTTCCTGAATTCTTCGCTTGCATCCACCAGTCCCAGCCTTCAAATTTGCAATGTTTTTAATCTTCCTGCTTCGTAGTCTGTCTCCAAGCATGGTTCTCTTCTTTCTTGCCCTTGTCAACTCTTTTTTACTCTTTGAATGCTCCTCAATTTCATTCTACAACTGCTACTCCAATTTTGCACGAATGGCTATCTCCTACATCCTGGCCCCCTTTTCTTGTAGGTACATCATTTTATATGTTTCTGCAAATGCAGACCGCGCTGAAAGATAACCAAGAAGTCCATTTTGTCCATCGCCGGCAAACCTCAGTAATGTGGTGGGATTGACAAATGGAGGTGTAGAGTTTTTTACTTGACATTTTGGATATATGCTTCCATCGCACCATAAGTCAATATGTTGAAGCCCTTCTCTTCTCATATTTTCCCGCTGTTGAGCATTCAGCACCGTATCCTTTCGTCTTTTTTGCGTTGGAGCATATTGTTCTTCTAAGTCGATGTGAAGATGGTGTAGATAGTGACTCACTAGTATCGGCCTTTTTTTGTGCTTCCGAGGTTGCGAAGTTTGCTTGTCAATCTCATAGTCATTTTGTAACATGAATCGTGGAAGTGTGGCGGTATCCATGTAAATATTTTGAAAACGTGCAATCACCAAGTTCAATGATGGATTCTTTATGAAAGGCCTGCACACGTCGGCAAAAGAGATGCGGAATCTTTGGGAAACAAAAAAAAATCTAAGGAGATATTTAATGCAAAATCGTGTTAGTTAGACAAAAGATTATCTTATTCCTTTCTGAACTAACAGTTCTATTGTCCTTACTGACAGTTCTGAGCCACGTTTCCATATTTTACTATTTTTGAGGTCTTTTAGGAGAGAAATAAATCAAAAAATAGTGAATTTCTTACAGGGCCCCAAAATGAGCTCAGGCTAGATTTCTCGGTTATTGCAATCGATTGAACCATTCTCAGACATTGGCTATGCAAGCAAGCGAGGTGCAGAGACCCCAAGCAAAAGAACTTGCACATTTGGGAAATATTACTATTGTGGCAATGCATAATAGTATGCAGGATCTCCAATTGCAAAACAAAGAACTTAGTGACAAAGCACATGCATTGGACTTGGAGCGACATGAATTGGAAGAATCAATCTAGAAGCATGCTGAAAGAAAACAACATTTGGAAAGGTCTATCTATGGCCAAGTTCAACATGCTGTGGAGAAGGAATGAGAGAAGTCGATAGAACGAGTACAAAAGTTGAAGGGAACACCTTTGGGACTGAAGGAGAGGAAAAGACAATTGCAATCTATGGATGCATTGTCAACCAATAGTGGTGCTCGAAAGAGGAGAATACGGGCTGCAAGGTTAGTTCCCCAAATTTTCAATAAAATTTCTTACTCCAAAATATTTTTGGTGTTGCATTCTTTCCACCAAGACTCATTTGGTCTCTACTTTAGGAATTTCATGGAGGATGTGATGGGAACAATGGAAATGGATGATAGTGATCCTTCATATGTTCTGAGAAGTTTAATAAAGCCAAGTGATGTCATGGAAGTGTTGAAGGACCCTGGACAAAAAGCACTACGTAAACAAGTTGCTAGAGAGGTAATGAAGGATTTCAAGGGCCTCGTCCAAGCAAAGGAGGTGCTTGGAGCTTGTGATGCTATTGATGTAAGTCGTGAAGCTTACAACTCTATTTTTAAAATTTTCAAGTCTGCTATGGAGGAAAAGTATAAGATATCTACAATGCCATTGCCAACACCGTGGTCTATAAGGCTTGCACGTCAAGAAACAAACCAATGTGCTAGAGAAAAGCTTGAAGGATACCATTGTATAAGTGGCACAATGACTTGGAAGAGTAAAAAGAAATCTGGCATCCAAACGTTTGAGATGAATGCTTTCAATAATGTTTACGTGGATGTAGAGAATTTGCAGAGAGCCATGGTTAAATTCTATGGGATGAGAGAAGAAGGTAAGAGAAATTTCCTCTTCACATTTAACTTTATTTCTTTTGATTTCTATATCCTTACTAAATTTCTCTTTCATTGTACAGATGGCAAGCTAGTATTTGTTATAAAAATGGATGAAGCTCAGTTGGTAAAAGAGCATGTCAAGCTAGAGAGGGTGAGCATTTGTATTATGAATGACGCCTTGCATTTTACTCAAGGGAATGAGGAAGTTGAGCAAGGTTTCTCAGTCCAATCTGAGAAGGACATATGGTGGCTTGCAGCCTTTGAGACCCCAAAGGAGTGCCACGAGACATTAAAGTGGGTTTTGGAGAGAACCGGCATCCCATCGATTCAAGAGGCAGGGAAAACATTAATAGTGGATGGGCATGGAACATTTCAAGTTGAATGGCATCTAGCAAGTGATTTGAAGACCCTCAAGTGCTTGTATGGTTGTGATACAGGTGCAGATGCAAAATGGACATGCTTATATTGCACCCACTTTCAGAAGATGCAAAAGGGAAGCCTACAATGGGAAAATGGCATCCTTTCTTGTGACCAAAGTGCATCCCCTGATCATCACAAAAAGGATCCTAAGTGGGACCCCATTCTACCAATTCCATTGGAGTGGGTGCACGTGTGTACTTTTCATGTTGAACTGCGTATACTTGATAAGTTACTCTATCTCTATCTAGTTTATGCTTGGAATTTGAGGCCACAGCAAGTATCTACACAATGCATTGCAAAAGCTGAAGAACTACTCTCACTAATGGGACTTCGCGGAGGCAATGTGAAGCTTAAGCAAGACAAGAAACAATCAGGAAAGACACAAAATCTTTCTGCTAAAGTGTCCATGGGTGGAGGAAAGGCAAGGAGGTTCTTGTCCAACCACAATGCTGATAAAGAAAAACATACATTGACTCAAAGCACCCTAGGTTAGGAGTCGTGGAAAGCCTTGTGTGAGTGCACCACAAATCAAGCTTCACATCCACGAATTGCTACTTTGAGAGAAAAACTGTGGACAAATCTTGATGCATTTATAAAGTTGCTTAGACAAGGTCAAATAGATGAGCTTTATTATGAGAGATTCAGGACAGCATTGGGAGAATTCATATCATTGATGGTAGAAGCATGGGGGGAGTCACATATTACACATTACATGGTAATCCTCCTTAGGTTGAAATTTGTGCTTTAAACTTGAGTCAAATATTCAGATATGCTTTGCATTGTGGATCAAGCATAAAACACCGTTTTTGCCTTAATGTAATGCACAACCATAAAAAAACACGGTCCTAGGTGTGTTATTCAAACAAGTACTTATGAGATGGGGGCTTCACTTTGCACGTAAGTATCTTTCAACTAGGTTGAGGTGCATGCAAAGTATTGTGACCATCGGATATGCTTTACATGGCCGATCACACATTATACATCGTTTTTCCCCTAGTGATATGCACATCCGCAAAAAAACACGCCCTTAGGTGTGTTATCTGACCAAGTACTTATCGGATGGGTGTGCCTCTTTGAGAACATTTCAATACCACCTAGGTTGAGGCGTAGGAAAAGTGTTATGCCCATCGGATATCTTTTGCATGGTCGATCGAGCATTAAATACCATTTTTTCCTTAGTGTCATGCACATCTGTAAAAAACACGCTGCTAGGTATGTTGTCCGATCAAGCACTTATGGGATGGGCGTGCCACTCTGCATGTAAGTCAATTCCACCTAGTTGAGGGTGTGTGCAAAGTATTGTGCCCATCCGATATGCTTTGCATTGTCGATCAAGCATAAAACTCCGTTTTTGCCTTAGTGTCATGCACAACCATAAAAAAACACGGTCCTAGGTGTGTTAATCAAACAAGTACTTATCCGATGGGTGCTCTAGTTTGCACACAAGTCCGTTTCAACTAGGTTGAGATGTGTGCAAAGTGTTGTCACCATCGGATATGCTCTCCATGGTCGATTACCCATTATACAACGTTTTTTCGGTAGTGATATGCACATCGGCAAAAAAACACGCCCTTAGGTATGTTATCTGACCAAACAGTTATCGGATGGGTGTGCCTCTTTGAGAAAATTTCAATACCACCTAGGTTAAGGTGTAGGAAAAGTATTGTGCCCATCGGATATGCTTTGCATGGTCGATCGAGCATTAAATACCATTTTTGCCTTAGTGTCATGCACATCCTTAAAAGAACACGCTGCTAGGTGTGTTATCCGATCATGTACTTATGCGATGGGAATGCCACTTTGCATGTAAGTCAATTCCACCTAGTTTAAGGTGTGTGCAAAGAATTTTGCCCATCGTATATCCTTTGCATTGTCGATCAAGCATAAAACACCGTTTTTGCCTTAGTGTCATGCACAACCATATAAAAACACAGTCCTAGGTGTGTTATTCAAACAAGTACTTATTGGATGGGGGCTCCACTTTGCATGCAAGTCCATTTCAACTACTTTGAGGTGTGTGCAAAGTATTATCACCATCTAATATGCTTTGCATGGTCGATCACGCATTATACACCGTTTTTCCCCTAGTGATATGCTTATCCGCAAAAAAACACGCCCTTAGGTGTGTTATCTGACCAAGTACTTATTAGATGGGTGTGCCTTTTTGAGAAAATTTTAATACCACATAGGTTGAGGCGTAGGAAAAGTGTTATGCCCATCGGATATCCTTTGCATGGTCGATCGAGCATTAAATACCATTTTTGCCTTAGTGTCATGCACATCCGTAAAAAAACACGCTGTTACGTATGTTATACGATCAAGCACTTATGGGATGGGCACGCCACTTTGCATGTAAGTCAATTCCACCTAGTTGAGGGTGTGTGCAAAGTATTGTGCCCGTCGGATATGCTTTGCATTGTGGATCAAGCATAATACATTGTTTTTGCCTTAGTGTCGTGCACAACCATAAAAAAACACGGTCCTAGGTGTGTTAATCAAACAGAACTTATCGGATGGGGGCTCCAGTTTGCACGCAAGTCCGTTTCAACTAGGTTGAGATCCGTGCAAAGTGTTGTCACCATCGGATATGCTCTCCATGGTCTATGTATGTGATATGCACATCGGCAAAAAAACACGCCCTTAGGTATGTTATCTGACCAAGTATTTATCGGATGGGTGTGCCTCTTTGAGAACATTTCAATACCACCTAGGTTAAGGCATAGGAAAAGTATTGTGCCCATCGGATATGCTTTGCATGGTCGATCGAGTATTAAATACCATTTTTGCCTTAGTGTCATGCACATCCATAAAAAAACACATTGCTAGGTGTGTTATCTGATCAAGTACTTATAAAATGGGAATGCCACTTTGCATGTAAGTCAATTCCACCTAGTTGAAGGTTTGTGCAAAGAATTGTGCCCATCGTATATGCTTTGCATTGTCGATCAAGCATAAAACACCGTTTTTGCCTTAGTGTCATGCACAACCATATAAAAACACAGTCCTAGGTGTGTTATTCAAACAAGTACTTATTGGATGGGGGCTCCACTTTGCACGCAAGTCCCTTTCAACTACTTTGAGGTGCATGCAAATTATTGTCACCATGTAATATGCTTTGCATGGTCGATCACGCATTATACCCCATTTTTCCCCTAGTGATATGCACATCTACAAAAAAACACGCCCTTAGGTGTGTTATCTGATTAAGTACTTATCGGATGGGTGTGCCTCTTTGATAACATTTCAATACCACCTAGGTTGAGGCATAGGAAAAGTGTTGTGCCCATCGGATATCCTTTGCATGGTCGATCGAGCATTAAATACTATTTTTGCTCTAGTATCATGCACATCCATAAAAAAACACGCTGCTAGGTATGTTATCCAATCAAGCACTTATGGGATGGGTGTGCCACTTTGCATGTAAGTCAATTCCACCTAGTTGAAGGTGTGTGCAAAGTATTGTGCCCATCGGATATGCTTTGCATTGTCGATCAAGCATAAAACATCGTTTTTACCTTAGTGTGATGCACAACCATATAGAAACACGGTCCTAGGTGTGTTATTCAAACAAGTACTTATCGGATGGGAGCTCCACTTTGCAAGCAAATCCGTTTCAACTAGTATGAGGTGCGTGCAAAGTATTGTCACCATCAGATATGCTTTGCATGGCCGATCACGCATTATACACCGTCTTTTCCCTAGTGATATGCACATCCGCAAAGAAACACGCCCTTAGGTGTGTTATCTGACCAAGTACTTATCGGATGGGTGTGCCTCTTTGAGAAAATTTCAATACCACCTAGGCTGAGGCATAGGAAAAGTGTTGTGCCCCTCGAATATCCTTTGCATGGTCGATCGAGCATTAAATACTATTTTTGCTCTAGTGTCATGCACATCCGTAAAAAAACACGCTCCTAGGTATGTTATCTGATCAAGTACTTATGGGATGGTAATGCCACTTTGCATGTAAGTCAAATTACACCTATTTGAAGGTGTGTGCAAAGTATTGTGCCCATCGGATATGCTTTGCATTGTCGATCAAGCATAAAACACCGTTTTTGCCTTAGTGTCATGCACAACCATAAAAAAACACGGTCCTAGGTGTGTTATTCAAACAAGTACTTATCGAATGGAGGCTCTACTTTGCACTCAAGTCCGTTTCAACTAGGTTGAGATGCGTGCAGAGTATTATCACCATCAGATATGCTTTGCATGGTCGATCACGCATTATACAACGTTTTTCCAGTAGTGATATTCAGATCCGCAAAAAAACACGCCCTTAGGTATGTTATCTGACCAAGTACTTATCGGATGGGTGTGTCTCTTTGAGAACATTTCAATACCACCTAGGTTAAGGCATAGGAAAAGTATTGTGCCCAACGGATATGCTTTGCATGGTCGATCGAGCATTAAATACCATTTTTGGCTTAGTGTCATGCACGTCCGTTAAAAAACACACTACTAGGTGTGTTATCTGATCAAGTACTTATGCGATGGGAATGCCACTTTGCATGTAATTCAATTCCACCTAGTTGAAGGTGTGTGCAAAGTATTGTGCCCATCAGATATTCTTAGCATTGTTGATCAAGCATAAAACACCATTTTTGCCTTAGTGTAATGCACAACCATAAAAAAACACGGTCCTAGGTGTGTTATTCAAACAAGTACTTATCAGATGGGGGCTCCAATTTGCACGCAAGTATCTTTCAACTAGGTTGAGGTGCATGCAAAGTATTGTGACCATTGGATATGCTTTGCATGGCGATCACGCATTATACATCGTTTTTCCCCTAGTGATATGCACATCGACAAAAAACACGCCCTTAGGTGTGTTATTTGACCAAATACTTATCAGATGGGTGTGCCTCTTTGAGAACATTTCAATACCACCTAGGTTGAGGTGTAGGAAAAGTGTTGTGCCCATCGGATATCCTTTGCATGGTCAATCGAGCATTAAATACCATTTTTGCCTTAGTGTCATGCACATCCTTAAAAAAACACGCTGTTTGGTATGTTATCCGATCAAGCACTTATGGGATGGGCATGCCACTTTGCATGTAAGTCAATTCCACCTAGTTGAAGGGGTGTGCAAAGTATTGTGCCCATCGGATATGCTTTGCATTGTCGATCAAACATAAAACGCCGTTTTTGCCTTAGTGTCATGCACAACCATAAAAAAACACAGTCCTAGGTGTGTTAAAATCAAACAAGTACTTATCGAATGGGGGCTCTAGTTTGCACGCAAGTCCGTTTCAACTAGGTTGAGATGCGTGCAAAGTATTGTCACCATCGGATATGCTCTGCATGGTCGAGTACGCATTATACAACGTTTTTCCGGTAGTGATATGCACATCGGCAAAAAAACACGCCCTTAGGTATGTTATCTGACCAAGCACTTATCGGATGGGTGTGCCTCTTTGAGAACATTTCACTACCACCTAGGTTAAGGTGTAGGAAAAGTATTGTGCCCATCGGATATGCTTTGCATGGTCGATCGAGCATTAAATACCATTTTTGCCTTAGTGTCATGCACATCCGTAAAAAAACACGCTGCTAGAAGTGTTACCAGATCAAGTACTTATACGATGTGAATGCCACTTTGCATGTAAGTCAATTCCATCTAGTTGAAGGTGTGTGCAAAGTATTGTGCCCATCGGATATGCTTTGCATTGTCGATCAAGCATAAAACACCGTTTTTGACTTAGTAAAGTATTGTGCCCATCGGATATGCTTTGCATTGTCGATCAAGCATAAAACACCGTTTTTGCCTTAGTGTCATGCACAAACATAAAAAAACACGGTCCTAGGTGTGTTAATCAAACAAGTACTTATCGGATGGGGGCTCCAGTTTGCACGCAAGTGCGTTTCAACTAGGTTGAGATGCGTGCAAAGTATTGTCACCATCGGATATGCTCTACATGGTCGATTACACATTATACAACGTTTTTCTAGTAGTGATATGCACATCGACAAAAAAACACGCCCTTAGGTATGTTATCTGACCAAGTACTTATCGGATGGGTGTGCCTCTTTTAGAACATTTCAATACCACCTAGGTTAAGGGATAGGAAAAGTATTGTGCCCATCGGATATGCTTTGCATGGTCGATCGAGCATTAAATACCATTTTTGCCTTAGTGTCATACACATCCGTAAAAAAACACGCTGCTAGGTGTGTTATCCGATCAAGTACTTATGCGATGGGAATGCCACTTTGCATGTAAGTGAATTCCACCTAGTTCAAGGTGTGTGCAAAGTATTGTGCCCATCGGATATGCTTTGCATTGTCGATCAAGCGTAAAACACCGTTTTTGCCTTAGTGTCATGCACAACCATATAAAAACACGGTCCTAGGTGTGTTATTCAAACAAGTACTTATCAGATGGGGGCTCCACTTTCCAGGCAAGTCCGTTTCAACTAGGTTGAGGTGTGTGCAAAGTATTGTCACCATCGGATATGCTTTGCATGGCCGATCACGCATTATACACCGTTTTTTCCCTAGTGATATGCACATCCACAAAAAACATGCCCTTAGGTGTGTTATCTGACCAAGTATGGGTGTGCCTCTTTGAGAACATTTCAATATCACCTAGGTTGAGGTGTAGGAAAAGTGTTGTGCCCGTCGGATATCCTCTACATGGTCGATCGAGCATTAAATACTATTTTTGCTCTAGTGTCATGCACATCCGTAAAAAAACACGCTGCTAGGTATGTTATCTGATCAAGTACTTATGGGATGGGAATGCCACTTTGCATGTAGGTCAAATTCCACCTAGTTGAAGGTGTGTGCAAAGTATTGTGCCCATCGGATATGCTTTGCATTGTCGATCAAGCATAAAACACCGTTTTTGCCTTAGTGTCATGCACAACCATATAAAAACACAGTCCTAGGTGTGTTATTCAAACAAGTACTTATCGGATGGGGGCTCCACTTTGCACTCAAGTCAGTTTCAACTAGGTTGAGATGGCTACAAAGTATTAGCACCATTGGATATGCTTTGCATGGTCGATCACGCATTATACAACATTTTTCCCGTAGTGATATGCACATCCGCAAAAAAACACGCCCTTAGGTATGTTATCTGACCAAATACTTATCGGATGGGTGTGCCTCTTTAAGAGCATTTCAATAACACCTAGGTTAAAACGAAGGAAAAGTATTGTGCCCATCGGATATGCTTTGCATGGTCGATCGAGCATTAAATACCATTTTTGCCTTAGTATCATGCACGTCCGTAAAAAAACACATTGCTAGGTGTATTATCCGATCAAGTACTTATGCGATGGGAATGAAACTTTGCATGTAATTCAATTCCACCTAGTTGAAGGTGTGTGCAAAGTATTGTGCCCATCAGATATGCTTTGCATTGTGGATCAAGCATAAAACACCGTTTTTTGCCTTAGTGTAATGCACAACCAGAAAAAAACACGGTCCTAGGTGTGTTATTCAAACAAGTACCTATCAGATGGGGGTTCCACTTTGCAAGCAAGTATCTTTCAACTAGATTGAGGTGCGTGCAAAGTATTGTGACCATCAGATATGCTTTGCATGGCCGATCACGCATTATACATCGTTTTTCCCGTAGTGATGCACATCCGCAAAAAAACACGCCCTTAGGTATGTTGTCTGACCAAATACTTATCGGATGGGTGTGCCTCTTTGAGAACATTTCAATACCACCTACGTTAAGGCGTAGGAAAAGTATTGTGCCCATCGGATATGCTTTACATGGTCAATCGAGCATTAAATACCATTTTTGCCTTAGTGTCATGCACGTCCGTAAAAAAACACACTGCTAGGTGTGTTATCCGATCAAGTACTTATGCGATGGGAATGCAACTCTCCATGTAATTCAATTCCACCTAGTTGACGATGTGTGCAAAGTATTGTGCCCATCAGGTATGCTTTGCATTGTGGATCAAGCATAAAACACCGTTTTTGCCTTAGTGTAATGCACAACCATAAAAAAACTCGGGGGGGTCACTATGTATAAACCCTCTATACCACGTGCGTTCAAGGCATATTTCTAAAATCCCTTATCTGTAAATTTTTCATTAATAAAATGTACCCCTTTTCTATACAAATCTGTAAATTTTTTCCAAAACTATTTAAAATAGTCCCTTATGTATATTTATTTCTGTAAATTTTAGAAATAAAAAATATCCTTCTGTTGAACTCACGTGATAGGGTTACATATGATGAGTGACCCCCCCGAGTAAAAAAACACGGTCCTAGGTGTGTTATTCAAACAAGTACTTATCAGATGGGGGCTCCACTTTGCAGGCAAGTATCTTTCAACTAGATTGAGGTGCGTGCAAAGTATTGTGACCATCGGATATGCTTTGCATGGCCGATCATGCATTATACATCGTTTTTCCCCTAGTGATATGCATCTCCGCAAAAAACACGCCCTTAGGTTTGTTATCTGACCAAGTACTTATCGGATGGGTGTGCCTCTTTGACAACATTTCAATATCACCTAGGTTGAGGTGTAGGAAAAGTGTTGTGCCCATCGGATATCCTTTGCATGGTCGATCGAGCATTAAATACCATTTTTGCCTTAGTGTCATGCACATCCGTAAAAAAACACGATGCTAGGTATGTTATCCGATCAAGCACTTATGGGATGGGCGTGCCACTTTGCATGTAAGTCAATTCCACCTAGTTGAGGGTGTGTGCAAAGTATTGTGCCCATTGGATATGCTTTGCATTGTCGATCAAGGATAAAACACCGTTTTTGCCTGTGTGTCATGCTTAACCATAAAAAAACACGGTCCTAGGTGTGTTAATCAAACAAGTACTTATCGGATGGGGGCTCCAGTTTGCACGCAAGTCCGTTTCAACTAGGTTGAGATGCGTGAAAAGTATTGTCACCATCGGATATGCTCTGCATGGTCGTATATGCATTATACAACGTTTTTCCCGTAGTGATATGCACATCGGCAAAAAAACACACCCTTAGGTATGTTATCTGACCAAGTACTTATCGGATGGGTGTGCCTCTTTGAGAACATTTCAATACCACCTAGTTGAAGGTGTGTGCAAATTATTGTGCCCATCGGATATGCTTTGCATTGTCGATCAAGCATAAAACACCGTTTTTGCCTTAGTGTCATGCACAACCATATAAAAACACGATTCTGGGTGTGTTATTCAAACAAGTACTTATCGGATGGGGGCTTCACTTTGCACGCATGTCCTTTTCAACTACGTTGAGGTGCGTGCAAAGTATTGTCATGATCGGATATGCTTTGCATGGTCGATCACGCATTATACCCCGTTTTTCCCCTAGTGATATGCACATCTGCAAAAAAACACGCCCTTAGGTGTGTTATCTGACCAAGTACTTATCGGATGGGTGTGCCTCTTTGATAACATTTCAATACCACCTAGGTTGAGGCATAGGAAAAGTGTTGTGCCCATCGGATATCCTTTGCATGGTCGATCGAGCATTAAATACTATTTTTGCTCTAGTATCATGCACATCCATAAAAAAACACGCTGCTAGGTATTTTATCCGATCAAGCACTTATGGGATGGGCATGCCACTTTGCATGTAAGTCAATTACACCTAGTTGAAGGTGTGTGCAAATTATTGTGCCCATCGGATATGCTTTGTCCTAGGTGTGTTATCGAATCAAGTACTTATCTATAACCGACACGCCACTTTTCGTGCAACTCAATAACACCTAGGTTGAGGTGTGCCTCACTGTCATGCACAACCATAAAAAAACACGCTTTTAGGTGTGTTATCCGACCAACTGCTTATGAGATGGGTGTACCACTTTGCATGCAATGCAATACCACAATTGTTGAGACTCATGCAAAGTATTGTGCCCATCGGATATGCTTTGCATTGTCGAACAAGCATTAAACATTGTTTTGGCCTTAGTGCCATGCACAACTGTCAAAAAACGCGGTCCTAGATGTGTTATTCGACTAAGTACTTATGGGATGGGCACTCCACTTTGCATGTAAGTCAATAATACCTAGGTTGAGATGTGTGAAAAGTATTGTGACTATCGGATATGCATTGCATTGTCGATTAAGCATAAAACAACGTTTTTGCCTTAGTGTCATGGACAACAACCAATAAAAAACATGGTCCTAGGTGTGATATTCTAAAAAGTACTTGTCAGATGGGGGAGCCACTTTGCAAGAAAGTCAATTTCAACTAGGTTGATGTGCGTGCACAGTATTGTGTCTATCCATTATGCTTTGCATGGGGGATCACACATTATACACCGTTTTCCCCCTAGTGTTGTGCACATCCGTCAAAGAACACGCTTTTAGGTGTATTATCATACCAAGTACTTATTGAATGGGTGTTCCACTTTGCATGGAATACCGTGCAAAGTATTGTGCCCATTGGATATGCTTTACATGGTAGATTGAGTATTAAATACCGTTTTTGCCTTGGTGTCATGTAGAACTGTCAAAAAACACGATCCTAGGTGTATTTTTCAAACAAGTACTTATCGGATGGGGATGCCACTTTGCACACAAGTCAATATTGCCTAGGTTGAGGAACGTGCAAAGTTTTGTGTCCATTGGATATGCTTTGCATAGTCGATCGCACATTATACACCATTTTTTTCCTAGTGTTATGCACAATCATCATAAAATACGTTTGCAGGTGTGTTATCCGAACAAGTACTTATGGGATGGGTGCACCACTTTGTATGCAAGTCAATACGACCTAGGTTGAGGTATGTACAAAGTTTTATGCCCATCGGAGAAATGTAGATGCGATAATATTAGAAAATTCTCGGTATGTGTATATGTGTGTGTGTGGCAAACAATTTTGATACAATAAAGTAAACACCTAGTGCACAAATTATGCACTTCATACCTTGAGTATTGTGTCAAAATAAAAGCTGAAATAAGCTTGTTGATGAGGATAAATACGCCCTTGTAAATACGCCCTTGAATAAAAGCATAGTTGTTGTATGACCACAATAGGATCGCTTTGACACCTGTGATTTTGCCCACATGTAAGTTTGCAAATAGTATAAAAAATCATATAATAATATATTAATAGTTTGCAAATGTGTATAGCAAGTCAGTAATGGGAAGTGGAAGTGGGAGTGAGGAGGGAGGAGTGGAATGGGAGAGGGGAAGTAATAGGGGTGTATGATAATAAGTATAAAAAATAGTATAATAATATATTAATAGTTTTCAAATGGCAAGTGAGTAATGGGAAGTGGAAGTGAGAGTGGGGAGGGAAGAATGGAATGGGAGAGGGGGAGGTAATAGGGGAGTAGGATAATAAGGGAGTGAAATGAGTGAGGGGAGTTAATAGGGGATGAAGAAGAGGAGGGCGAGATGGGGAAATATGGGATTTTGGGAAATGGGAGGAGTATGGGACTTGGTGGAAATGTGGGATGGGAGTGGTTGCAATGGGGGAGGAAGAAGAAATGGATGGGGGGAGGGCCAATGGAAGATTGGGATGAGGGATGGGGGTCCAATGGGAGAGGGGGAGTAATGGGAGCCAATGGGAGAGGGGAGAAATGAAAAGCCAATAGGAGAGAGGGGAGGAATGGAAAGCCAATAGGAAAGGAGGAGGAAAACCTATTTTTTCTTATATATAGTCTTCCTTCTTCATTCATTCTCCCCTCATTTCATCCATTGAAGCAAGAAAGCAAGAAAGCAAGGACGAGCAAGAAAGCAAGGAAGGAAGAGCAAAAAAGCAAGAAAGAGCAAACTTACAAACTTTTTCCAGGTACTTGTAAAATTTTTTTATTAATTCTTTATCTAGATTTTTTTTTTAAAATTTGAAGAGAGAGAAAGAAAGAAAGAGAGAGAGGAACTAGAGAGAGAGAGAGAAAGTTTAGAGAGAAGGAGAGAAGCCTTGGAGGCCGCAGCCTCCAGGAGGAAGAGGGAAGTGGAGGGGGATGAGAGGGAGGAAAGGAGGGAGGGAGGAGCCAAGGAGGGAGGGAGGAGCGGAAGAGGGGAGGGAGGGAGGGAGAGAGGGAGGGAGGAGCAGAGGTGGGGGGAGAGAGGGAGGGAGGTAGGAGGAGGGAGGAAGAGGGAGGGAGGAGCGGGGGAGTAGGGGGGGGGATCCTGGCAACCACGACGGCTGCCAGGGGGAGGGAGGGGAGGGAGGGGGGGATCCTGGCAACCACGGTGGCCGCCAGGGGGAGGGAGGGGAGGGAGGCGGGAGGGAGGGGGGAGGGAGGAGGGAGGAGAGGGGAGGGAGGGGGGGATCTTGGCGGCCGCGGCGGCCGCTAGGAGGAGGGAGGGGAGGGAGCGGGGAGTGGCGGGGTAGGGGGAGCAGGGGCGGCAGGGTAGGGGGAGCGGGGGGCGGCAGGGTAGGAGGAGCGGGGGGCGACGGGGTAGGTCAAGAGGAGGGGGGGCGGGGTCGAGAGGGGGGACAGTGGGGGCGGCGGGGCGGGGGGCGGTGGGGTAGGAGGAGCGAGGGGCCACAGGGTAGGTCGAGAGGAGCGAGGGGCCACAGGGTAGGTCGAGAGGAGGAGCGAGGGGCCACAGGGTAGGTCGAGAGGTGGGGCGACGGGGTCGAGAGGCAGGGGCGACGGGGTCGAGAGGGGGGGCGACGGGGTCGAGAGAGAGAGGAGGGATGGGAGGGACGGGAGAGGGGGGTTCTGGTGACTACGGCTGCCAGGACAGGAGGGAGGGGAGGGAGGCGGGAGGGAGGGAGAGAGAGAGAGGAGGGAGGGGAGGGAGGGGGGAGCGAGGGGCGACGGGGTCGAGAGGAGGGGGCAGGGTCAAGAGGGGGGGCGGCGGGGTCTCGGGGGGGTCACTATGTATCAACCCTCTATATCACGTGCGTTCAAGGCCTATATTTAAAGTCCCTTATCTGTAAAAAATTTCATTTATAAAATGTACCCCTTTTCTATACAAATCTGTAAATTTTTTCCAAAACTATTTTAAATAGTCCCTTATGTATATTTATTTCTGTAAATTTTAGAAATAAAAAAAATCCTTCTGTTGAACTCACGTGATAGGGTTACATATGATGAGTGACCCCCTGAGGGCGGGGTCGAGAGGCGGGGGCGGCGGGGTCGAGAGAGAGAGGAGGGAGGGGAGGGACAGGAGGGAGGGAGAGGGGGGGTCCTGGCGGCCATGGCCGCCAGGATGGCAGGGAGGGGAGGGAGGGAAGGGAGGAGAGAGAGGAGAGAGGGAAGGACGAGAGGGAGGGAGAGGGGGGGTCCTAGTGGCCACGACCACTAGGGTGACAGAGAGAGGAGGGAGAGAGAGAGGAGGGAGGGGAGGGAGAGAGAGAGCGAGAGAGAGAGAAAGGGGGGGTCCTGGCAGTCGCGGCCGCCAGGGTGAGAGAGAGAGGAGGGAGAGAGGGGGGGTCCTGGTGGCCACGGCCACCAGGGTGAGAGAGAGAGGAGGGAGGGGAGGGAGAGAGAAAGCGAGAGAGAGAGTGAGGGAGGGGGGTCCTAGCGGCCGTGGCCGCTAGGGTGAGAGGGAGGGGAGAGGAGGGAGGGGAGGGAGAGAGAGAGAGAGAGGGGGGGGTTCTTGGCAGCCGCGGCCGTCGGGTGAGAGGGAGGGGAGGTGAGAGGGAGGGGAGGGAGAGAGAGAGAGGGGGGGAGAGAGAGAGGAGGGAGGGGAGGGAGAGAGAAAGCAAGAGAGAGAGTGAGGGGGGGTCTTGGCGGCCGCGGCCGCCAGGGTGAGAGGGAGGGGAGAGGAGGGAGGGGAGGGAGAGAGAGGGGAGAGGAGGGAGGGGAGGGAGAGAGAGAGAGAGGGGGGGTTCTTGGCGACCACGACCGCCAGGGTGAGAGGGAGGGGAGAGGAGGGAGGGGAGGGAGAGAGAGGGGAGGGGAGGTGAGAGGGAGGGGAGGGAGAGAGAGAGAGGGGGAGGTCCTGGCAGCCATGGTCGACAGGGTGAGAGGGAGGGGAGGGAGAGAGAGAGAGAGAGGGGGTGAGAGGAGTGAGGAGAGGGAGGGGAGGGAGAGAGAGAGAGAAAGGGGGGTCCTGGCGACCGCGGCCCCAGGGTGAGAGGAGTGAGGAAAAGGGAGGGGAGAGAGAGAGAGGAGTGAGGGGAGGGAGGGGAGGGAGAGAGAGAGAGAGAGAGAGAGAGAGAGAGAGAGAGAGAGAGAGAGAGAGAGAGAGAGAGAGAGAGAGAGAGAGAGGGGAGGGGAGGAGAGAGAGAGAAGGAAGAGAGAGAGAGGACTCCTGGGGGCCATGGCCCCCAGGGATGAGAGGAGAGTTAGAGGAGTAATGGAGGGAGAGGAGTGAGGGAGGGAGAGGGGTGAGAAGACGTGATGGAGAGGGAAACACTAGTAGAGAGAGAAGAGAGATGAGAAGACTTTAGGGAGAGGAGAAGGTAAGCGACTAGAGAGAGAGGAGAGATGAGAAGGCTTGAGGGAGAGAGGAAGGTACGCGACTAGAGGAAGGTTGGGAAGGCATGGGACGAGAGAGAGAGAGATATGCGACTAGAGAGGGAGCTCCATCGCATAGAGGGGGAGCTCCATTAGAGAGAGAGAGAGCCCACTACATAGAGAAGAGGAGAGGAGTAGAGGGAGAGAGGTCGAATTCTTACAAGAGCGACAAATAAGATTTGACTTAGGAAAAGAATGAAAGGGACTTACGAGAAGAAAGTATCAAGAAGAATGTTGAACACAAATTTGAATTCTTACAACTAAGAGTAGAACTATCACGAGCAAGAGCGACAAATAAGATTTGACTTACGAGAAGAATGAAAGGGACTTACGAGAAAAAAGTATCAAGAAGAATGTTGAATACAAATTTGAATTCAAAAGGAACGTACGAGAAGAAAGTATCAAGAAGAATGTTGAACACAAATTTGAATTCAAATTTCCCTCTCTTTTTTAAAAATTCAAATTTATGTGTGGGAGGAGTGGGCTAGTTTTTATTATATATACTCTTCTTTCCATTCATTCATTCTCATTCTCTCCTCATTTCATTGAAGCAACCAAGAGCGGAAGAGAAAGGATAAGCGGAGCCTTACTTTTTTCACTTTTTCCAGGTACTTGCATTCTTTTTCATTCGTATTGTAATTCTTTTTCTTTACTTACAATTCTTTTTCAATTAGTTTCTTGTTAAAGTTTTTGAGCTCTATTTCTTAAAATTCGTATTGTAATTCTTTTTCTTTACTTACAATTCTTTTTCAATTAGTTTCTTGTTAAAGTTTTTGAGTTCTATTTCAATTAATTTCTTATTGAAATTTGTGTTCTAAATTTGAAAAGAGAGATAGAGAGAAAGAGAGAGCTAGAGAGAGAGAGGAGAGAGAGAGAGAGTGTGAGAGAGAGAGCACGAGATTAAGAGAGAAAAGAAAGGAGGGAGAGAAAGTAGGAGAGAGAGAGAGAGAGAAGAGAGAGAGAGAGAGAGAGAGAGAGAGAGAGAGAGAGAGAGAGAGAGAGTGAGAGAGAGAGAGAGAAAGAGAGAAAGAGAGAGAGAGATTAAGAGAGAGAAGAGGGGCAGAGGGAGAGAGAGAAAACTCTTGGCGGCCATCCTCCTCTGAATATTTGAGCTCCAAAGAGTCTTCTGATGAGACCTGTGGCTTAAGTGAGAAAATTTCTTTGAAAATCAACATGCAGTTATAGGCAACTCTCCACCCACAACTATGCCCATCTTCTTGCTCTACTACTAAATGCTTTTGGAAGTCTAGCGAGTCTTTGTACTGTCCTGTTTCTCTAATAGCAGATACCAACTTCTCAATCGACCTGCTCATCATGACATATTTAAAAAACTTAGTGTGCCTATTATATAAGGTACATAATATAGAAGTAACAACAGATTAATAGAATACTTACGTTTGCACTGAGCCATGAAAGCCTACAATCGAGTTGACAAACCAACAATAGTTGTCTTCAAGGTCCCAAACCACTAGACTCCAATGTTCCCTACACGAATAATTAAGAACCATTATTATTTAACACAATGTTGCCAGTATAAGATGAAAATAAAGGTTGCCATGATACTTACATCTCGTGATATGCCATAAATAGGATTCGCACGCCATGTAAATGTAAAGGCTGTAACCATTTACAAACATCGGCTATCATCTTTCTGCTATCGCTAAGTATAGGAGAAAGGAGGGAATCCAACATATACACACGGTTTTGTACAGCTCTACAAAATCATGAGATAACTATACTACACCAACAAATAAATGAATATTAGCTTATTAGATTTAATCAAAATATTGAATTATCAAGCAGAGAAAAAGTTTGTATCAAACTTGAGAATGGCCATCATAACGTTGTTATTGACCTCATTTGAAGCTCTAGAGAGGATTGAAATCTCCTCTCCCCCAAATTCAAGATACTGAGGTCTATGTTGAATCATAACCCTAACATTAAAAGAGCTTCAATAATCATAGAAGTATAAAGATAGCATGCTTTCATTAGACTCAGTCTCTTCTCCTCTTGGAGGAAAATATAAAAAAGTTATGATATTTACACATCCCAATTAAAGACTTGAACAAGCATACAAGTATAAAGATAAGGTTTTATACATGCTGTAATGTAGTCATATTTTCAGGTTGTTTCCCAATGGTAGCAATTAGACGCTGAATACTCTCAGCCTAAACGCTAGTAGATCGGCTTCTGTATATGATTCCATTTTAACTGGTAACTCCAATTCAAAAATCTCTCTAAGAAGCAACATGCAGTTATAGACAACTCTCCACCCACAGCTGTGCCCATCTTTTTGCTCCACTGGTAGATTTCATTTGAATTCTACTTGGTCTTGTTGCTTCGTGGTTGTTTTGATAGCAGATACTAGCCGATATGCAGCACTGTCCATCATGACATATTAAATATATTAATATGTCATGATTATAAGATACAAAATAAGAAAGTAACAAAAATATTAAGAGAATAATTACCTTGGGGAGTTGGCATGATAGCCTTCCATTGAATTCACAAACCACAAATGGTTGACTTCAAGGTCCCAAGTGATCAGATCCAATGTGAGCTACACGACCAGAATAAAAATGATTATTGTTTTACACAAACTTGCCAAAGAAATAGTAAAAATAAGGTTGGAGTTGATACTTACTCCTCATGATAAGGCATAAAGATGACTCGCACCCCATCTAAATTCAAAGGGCTTAACCAGGTACAAACATCTTCTATTGTCTTTTGAGGAGAGCTAAGAATAGAAGAAAGGAGAGCATCGAGCATGTAGACACGATTCTGCACTGCACTAGGAAGCTGAGAAATAACTACACTGCACCAAGAAATAAACAAACGTTAGCTCATAGAATTGATTTGCATTCTGCACTAGGAAAATGATATATAACTACACTGTAAACAAATAAACAAATGCTAGCTCATTGAAGTAGCAACAAATAAACAAACATTACCTGAGAATGGCCAGGATAGCATTGTCATTAACCTCTTTTAAAGGATTGGAGAGGATTGAAACCTCCTCTCTACCAAAGCTCAAATACTGAGGTTCTCGTTTGAAAATGATCCTAACTTCAAATGAGCTCTCCATTTTATCCAATGCAGCTAAATTTGCAGAATGGGTCTCTGTCATAGCTTGTATTCTATGTTTGCGGTCATTCTACTTTTCCATGGTGTCTTTAAAGCTCTTGTACTCATGGGATTCTTCAATCAAATTTAGAGGTGGTTGCATTGCTGAAGTAGAAGGGAGTGCCTCCATATTGACTTCATCCATTTCTTCTCCCTCTATTGCCTGTAAACAAATATGAGAGATTAGATTCATTATCTTTAAATTTAAATCTTATTTAAAAAATTGTATTTAGTTGAGGAATAGAGAGTTGATACCGCTAAATATTGTCGTAGTGGCCTTTTTACATAACCCTGCGAGCCATAATTATCAAAGAAGGCATCATCATCTTTCTCTTCATCCACCAACCTCTCTCTGAAACGGGTCATGTAAGTCCATCTTTTCATCATCATCAACTAGGACATTAAGATCTTCAAGGTAATCATCCATGTCATCAGTGTCCTTGTGCTCTATCTCTTTTTCATAGCCTATGGTTAGATCTGCTTGAAGCTGAAAATAAGCCATGAAATGCTTGTTTTCAATAATATTTGTGGAGTTGCCTTTTCTGAGGAGGTCCTCAAATAAATATCCCATCCTGCACAAGGTGACCTCCCAACCTGCCGGTAGCAAATTCTCCATCATGGTAAGCAAGAGACTCCCACTTTTTGCAGGACTTCCATAGTTGTTTTTTTAATAATGTATGGACCTGAGAATATCTTGCTCTTCTAGCATCAATCTCAAATTATTTGAATTCCTTCTTATGTTCTTTTGTAAGGAGTGATCAGGGTTGGGACTCCGCGTACACAAGAAGAATGATTCAAGAGATTGAATCGCTATGCCACATTCTCTCTTGCCTCTCTTTGCTGCATAAACACCACTATAGATCTTCAAATCTGATGAATATGCTCGCTCTAGAGTAACCTGCATGGCTTCTTTGTCTTGTTTATCAACAAAAATGACAATGTTACAAATTGCCACTTTGCTAATGGTGGTATATACTATTCTATCAATGAAGTTATGGATATCATCACTAGAAACTTCATTGATAAAGAATAGTTGTGGCTTATCCCATGCTGACTCATTCTTGATGGTCATCTTCTGAAACTCCCCTGAAGTTCACAAGCTTTCCAGACTCTGCCGTAACCTCTACATTGAATCGAAAGCTTTGGTGCATATCTGTCGGCATCCTTATCTCGCTGATTAATCTTTCCACATATGCAACCACCTGTTGTGGGATTTCTTTTCTCATGTAAGAGGTTACTATTTCTGACCCATCTTCATCCTTTCTAATCCACCTGTTTGCCCATAGCTTTACCTTGGGTGTTGACAAAGAAGCTATATGCTCGGGGGGGTTACTCATCATATGTAACCCTATCACGTGAGTTCAACAGAAGGATATTTTCTACTTTTAAAATTTACAGAAATAAATATACATAAGGGACTATTTAAAATAGTTTTCGAAAATTTTTACAGATTTGTATAGAAAAGGGGTACATTTTATTAATGAAAAATTTTACAGATAAGGGATTTTAAATATAGGCCTTGCACGCACGTGATATAGAGGGTTTATACATAGTGACCCCCCGAGGCTATATGCTTGACCACATTATAGTCAATGTTACAATGAGTAAGTGGAATTTGTTTCTCTGACAGCAAATACTTAATGGCACTATGCACTGCATCACACCTCACCTGTACATTGATGCATTCTTCCATGTAGTGGTCTTTGTCTTTCTTTCCAAAAAACCATTCTTTCTTTAAAAGTTTTTGTGCTGCCATGGATGCATACTTATCAGGTAAGTACTTTATAGGCCTGCACATCCTTTCTGTCAACTCCTTCTTATCCATTACCTTTGACTTTCCGGAGATAAACAAAGGAGCTTCATAGGTCAACTGTCCACGCTCACAAGCAATGCACATTTCAAGCATCTCATTGAACACTTCAACAGGATGAAATATGATAGAAGTGTAGTCGGCATATCTGTCCCTCAACACCTTGAGGCTTGTCATATTTTCTTCTCGCTCTTGAGTTCCCCTTGGCACAACTACACTCAAAGAAGTATAGAAGTTTGTGAGTGTGTTGGTGTCTAATTTTGTGACCTTTCGCTTCAAATCAGGATTTGGAGAACCAAATGTTATCCATATGACCCTTGCCTTCTGTAAGACCTCTGATGTTGAGGATATCTTACGCCTTCCATGGACATAATGATTAAATCTTTTGGACTCAATCAAATACTTGATCTCATGCTTGAATATACAGATTGTTGTAGGATAATAATGGAATGAACTTATCTTTGCAAATCGTTCTAAAGTGAGTCTTTTGACCTCCTTTGCTTCTTTTGCGATCTAATTACAAGCATAAGCCCAATGTTGACCATCAATGGGCTTAAATTTGCAATGAAGGAGGAATTCCTTCTTTGCTTCCTTTAGCATATTCTCACCTTGTGCCTCTTCGCCTTGTTCATGTGGAATATTTTTAAGAGTGTCTTTAAAGAATCGACTGAAGGTTTCCTCGAAATGTGTAGGCCCTGTAAATGTTATTTGATCCAAAAAGCTATTAACACTATATTAGAGAATTTGGGAAAATCCCAATTCCCACGAAATAAAATATAGTCACTTCAAAAGTAAAATTTGATGTTTTTTATTGAAACATTAGCTCCATTGAGGACCCAAGTTTCAATTATGTTGGGGGAGACTAGACCATGCACAATACTTTCCCAATTCCTAGAAACCCAAGCAAAAATCTTCCGTATGTTGCTATGGCAAAAGGCCTTAATAGATGTGAACATGGCTCCATGGCCAAAACATTTGTTGATTTACTAGTGAAAGAAAGATGTTTGTTGTTTCGTATGCATCGAAACCACAAAGAAAAGCCAATTTATAGATGTTGCGTTAGGAAGATTCATTGGAGTAAATTAAATTGGAGTATTGATATATGCAATAGGATTGTTATAGATCTTTGACATCCATCATATAAATGTGGTCTTCAAAAACAAAATTAAACTTGCAACAACTGTCAATTTTTATTTGGTATATTAGATGTATAAATTAATGTCAAATGCTTATGTTTCTATGTTGATAAATTGCAGTATTGACATATGCAATAGGATTATGGTAGAGCTTTGACATCCATCATATAAATGTGGTGTTCAAAAACACCGTTCCATCACAATAGAGCTCATGAAACTCTCCATCACAATAGAGCTCATGAAACTCAGAGACATGGTCTTGATAAAAACCTTTTTTTAAATTGCTTTCTTGTACTAAATATAATCAAAACCATTGACACATAGCCAATTTTTCACCACATTGTTTAACATAATCATTAACAATTCCATACTAGTATTCATACTCACAAAGTAGCTCATCTCCAAAGGAGATATCCTTTATGGTTTGCACAGTAATGTACCCATGGGCACTCAAATTTCCTTGTGACTTTTGAGCCCAAGGTGGTAGTTTAGGGATGTATACAAATATAACATTTGTTCTTTCTTTATAATACATTGAGCTATTTATATATCCAGCAATGTTTCCATACAATACATCTCCCACAATACATTTCACATCTGTCAATGGCTCAATGAATGGATCTTCAAACATTCCATAAGTCTTCATCCTTGGGAAAAACTTGAGGAGAGATCTCCAAGTATCATAATCATACTTTGGACCATTGTATACCATCAAATCTTGTTTTTTCTTGATGCTCGTATGTACAAAAAGACCATATCCTGCCCCAGGTATTGTTGATTTCTTTACTTCATAATGGATGCCATTCATTTCGAACAGGTGCTCAATGGGTATGGGCAATTTATGTTTCCATAAGCCATTGGATGTAGGATCAAAATTTGTAATAAGATAGCTCTTCAACTTTTCAGGACAATCTGCAACACCTATCATATGTTTAAAATCAAAGAATCATTCTTTTAGTGGAGGAATACAAACTCACATCATAAAGCACATAGCATTTTTTAGACAAGGTACTAACTCAATGTCTATTAATTCTTTCACAAAACAAATTGAAACATAATGTTTTGAAAATCAAATCTAACCAAATAGTGTCCAAATATAAATCAGAATGTAGGTACAAATGTTTTAGTTGAGCATTTGTGTTTGCAACTCTAATTAACAAGATCACTCACATTCCCTAAGGGTTGTCTATACAATAAAATCGAATCAAGTTGGCTAAGAATGCCCTTGCAGCATCGGCAGTGATTCCCCTTTCCTTGCATCCAAGAACCATAGCAAAGCGTTTTGCCTCACTATCTTTCAATGGCCCCATTTTGGCAATTTTTCCTAGCATGCATTCTTCCTCTTCATTCAATGTAACATGTTGAGCATGCACCATACTTCTTGTAGTAGGACAAGTCCCTCTCACTCTAGTTTTGGTTATAGGTGAAGTAATACCTTTCTCTGTGTCTTTTTTTGAACTACGAGTAGACATATGAGATTCGACATTCATCCTTTCGAGAACTTCTTTGTTTTTTTCTTTGAATTCAAGGATCACTGGTTGAAAATAATAGAACATATCATGCCCTTGGACAATCGGAGCTTGACCAAATCTGTTAGAAGAGATGGCACTGCGCACATCTACTGCATCATCTAGCATCTGTAGGTACGGTAATAACTCATGAAGCAAAATAGAATCATCACAATCTATATCAAATTTTGTAGGGAAAATGCAATTTTCTGCTGGATTAATTCAGAATGGATATCTCCTGTAGTTGTCACAGCAAAGAAAGGAAAGAAGTGGCGGGTTTGTGTCGACTTTTGTCCTTTATTTTTCATATTCCACCAAGCCTGATGGTTTCTTTTGCCCTTTCTTTCCTATGACCTTTCCACTTGGCTCCAATTCACTACCACTGCTTCTTTCCACAACTGCTAGCATACCCTCTGGAGGCGTTCCTTCTTGTGGTACATCAACTATAGTTAGCTTTCCTTTCTTTGCCCCTTCTCTACTACCACCTGGTGCTTGAACCACAGTCGATTTTCCTTTCTTTGTTCCTTCCCCACTATCTTCCCCACTCTTACGCTTCTTTAATGTTGCTGAAACTTTGCGATATGATTCAATGATTGTTGTCACTGTGTCGATTTCATTTCCATCAATTGATTCAACACTTATCCAGCCTCTTGAGTGCATGTTGTCATCTACATCAGACTTCATACGAGATGCTTCATAATCATTGGGATCCAAGAGAAACTTCTTATTTTGATTTATAATGATCAACAATCCAATATCTCCATCTTTTCCAACCACATCTTCAGTGATTTGATGTACCGATCCAACACAAGTGTATGCACTTTTATTAGGTAACAAAACAAATAAGTGAACTCGTGTCAACTGTGCTCCCTCAATACTATATATGTCAAAGTACCAAGGTATGCTTTTTTCTGCAAATCCACTTATAACTTTCTCAACCTTCTTCACATTTGTGTCTTTCCTGTAAAAAAACCCAAGCAATATACAAACTATCATCTTTATAATCTTTAATGTTAGACAAAACACATTATCGATAAACATATCTGAAATAGAATCTAGAATTGACACTAGACATAGTAGTAGATTTGGAAAGCACCAGATTCTAGGGAGATTTGGCCGCACTAGGGAGATTTGGCCGTGCGGCCAAATCTTATGGGCTTCTTTTAAAGCACTGGAAGGGGAGGTTTGGATGTGTGGCCAAATCATATGGGCTTCTTTCAAAGCACCAAAGTTTGGGGAGATTTGGGCTCGTGTCCAGATCTTGTGGGCTTCTTCCAAAGCACTAGGGTCTGGAGAGATTTGGCTGTGCAACCAAATCTTGCTAGCTTCTTTCAAATCAGTTAAATCTTTCTAGCTTCTTTTAAATCACTTGGATTTAGGGAGATTTGGCCGTGCGGCCAAATCTTGCTAGCTTCTTTCTAATCACGAGGGTCTATGGAGATTTGGCCGTGCAGCCAAATCTTTTCAAAGCACCAGGGTTTGGTGAGATTTGTGTGTGGTCAAATCTTGCTAGCTTCTTTCTAATCATAAGGGTCTATGGAGATTTGGCCATGCGGCCAATTCTTTTCAAAGCACAGGTTTAGGAAGATTTGGCCATGCAGCCAAATCTTTTCAAAGCGCCAGGTTTGGGGAGATTTGGCCGTGCAGCCAAATCTTTTCAAAGCACCAAGTTTTCAAAGCACTAAGGTTTGGGGAGACTTGGTTACGATGTGAAATCTTTCTAGCTTTTTATAAGTCACGAGGGTTTAGGGAGATTTGACTGTGTGGCTAGCTTCTTTCTCATCACAAGGGTCTAGGGAGATTTGGCCGTGCGGCCAAATCTTTTCAAAGCAACAAGATTTGGGGAGATTTGGTTGTGATGCCAAATCTTTCTAGCTTCTTTTAAATCACCTAGGTCTAAAGAGATTTGGCCATGTGGCCAAATCTTGCTAGCTTCTTTCTAATCACGAGGGTCTAGGGAGATTTGGCCATGCGGCCAAATCTTGCTATCTTCTTTCTAATCATGAGTGTCTAGGAAGATTTGGCTATGTGGACAAATCTTTTCAAAGCAGCAAGGTTTAGGAAGATTTAGTTGTGATGCCAAATCTTTATAGCTTCTTTAAATCACCAAGGTCTAGGAAGATTTGGCCGTATGGCCAAATCTTGTATGTTTTGAAAGAAGCCAAGAAGATTTGGCCGCATGGCCAAATCTCCCCATTTAAAATTCAAAATTCAAATCTTAAGATTCAAATTTCAAATCTGAAAATTTCAAAATTCAAAATTCAAAATCTGAGATTCAAAATTTAAAATTCAAAATTCAAAATTGAAATTTTGAATCTTAGATACAAAATTCAAATTTCAAATTTCAAGATCTGAAAGTCAAATCATATACTAAAGACCCTACTTTCAAATCACACTTCGAGATTCCTACTTTTACAAGACTCTTTCTTTCAAATCGTGGTGTTTCGAAATGGAAAAAATGGAGAAGATGCAAGAATTAGGTACACTTTCGATTTCTTTCTTTTTCTTACTTGGATGATTGAGTAGCCATTGTTGTTCGTGAGCTTGCGCTATTTGGATTTCAAGCAATTGTAGGAGCTGTAGAGAGAGTAGCTCTAGCAATTGTAGGAGTTTTCTTTCTTGCAGGCAAACGGAAGAGGAGACGAAGGGGAGAAGCACGGCTAGAGAGGCTGGGAGAAGAGGAACCCAAAAATAGGGTGAAGGAGCCATCCCCCCAAAAAAGCATGTTTTGGGGGGAAGGAGCAATCCACCCAAAAGCATGTAGAGCCCCAAAAAAAGAAAAAAGAAAAAAAAAAGACCTCTTTCTAATCCAACTATTGCGTGTGGAATCTATGGAGAGTTGAATTGGTAATGGAATTTTAAAACCTACATAGTTAAGTACACATTGTTAGGACAAAACTGGGATGGGGAGCCTCCCGGGACCTCTCATTTTGACATAGTTTTGAACTTTTTTGCTTGCAATTAGCTAAGCAAGGGTGGAGGAGTGTTTTCCAAGAAATACCCCATTAAGACGTTGTCCTAAAGCTCTCAAACCACCCTACATACACATTGGAGATCTAGGAAGGGAGAGAACAAGGTGAGCCTAGCACTTGATCCCCCATGAAGACGAATTCAATTCCTTCTCATAGGTTTACTTTTTATGCTTGGTTTAAAAGGTTTGTTTAGCTTTGCCTTTTAAAGTTTTGGTTTTTTAATAGTTTTAGATTTTCTAGTTTGCTTTTATAGTAATAGTATGATTTTAAACTGTAATAGCGTGAATCATGAAAAGCATGTACGATTTTTTTGAAAGTAGGATCTCTAGATTTGAATTTCAAAATTTGAAACTTGAAACTTGAAATTTGAATTTTTTATTTTAAATTTTGAATTTTGAATTTTGAATTTTGAACTTTAAATTTTATATTTTAAAATTTGGATTTTCAATTTTTAAATTTAACGTTTGAAGATTTGTCCATGTGGCCAAATCTTCCTAGTGATTTGAAAGAAGATTTGGCCATGTGGCCAAATCTTCCTAGTGATTTCAAAGAAGCTGGCAACATTTGGCAGCACGGCAAAATCTTCCCAAACCCTAATGCTTTGAAAGATTTTGTGGCCAAATCTCCTAGAACCTGGTGATTTGAAAGAAGCATGCAAGAGGAGGTTGCACGGCCAAAACTCTCCACACCCTAGTGCTTTGAAAGAAGCCTACAAGATTTGGCCACATGACCAAATCTCCCCAAGTTTGAAAGAACGCCACAAACAAATCTTCTTAGTGCTTTGAAAGAAGTCACCAAGGTCTCGAAGGATTTGGCCGTGCATCCAAATCTTGCTAGCTTCTTTGAAAGCACCAAGGCCTGAGCAGATTTGGCCGTGTGGCCAAATCTTATTGCTTCTTTCAAAGCACTACTGTCTTAGGAGATTTAGCCATGTGGCCAAATCTTTTTGGCTCCTTTCAAAGCACCAGGGTCTGCGGAGATTTGACCATGTGGCCAAATCTTGTGGGCTTCTTTCAAAGCACCAAGGTCTAAGTAGATTTGGATGTGTGGATAAATCTTGATGGCTTCTTGAAAGCACCAGCGTCTCGGGAAATTTGTTTGTGTGGACAAATCTTGCTATCTCCATTTCAAAGCACCATGGTTTGTGAAGATTTGGCCATGTAGCCAAATTTTGCTGCCTAAAATTCAAAGCACCAAGGTTTAGGAAGATTTGGTCTTGCAATGAAATCTTGTAAAGCATTTTCATCCTAAGTCACACCATCAGATATCAATATTGAACTATAACAAATGCTATGTACTATGCAGGTGCCACATTGAAAGTGGGGGTTAAAGTCAACTTGCTTGTCAGTGGAAAGATTGTTGCCATTGGGACAATATTCTCTACATCACATGATGACATGTGCCAAGGTGTGCCCTTGGGAGAAAACAATGTATCAGTGGCGATCGATATTTATATGGATGAAAGTGCACTTCTTCCATTTCCTACAATGGATGCATTCTTAGTCTATGAGGCTTTGGGTAGTGTTGTTCGTTGGAAAGCACGATCAATGAGTTGTGTGGACAATGTCAATGGAGCTATTGTACCAATGAATGATATAACATTAGATACCATTGACGTTGAACCTCTATGTGAATATGATGAGTTTTCCATTCGAGAATCATGGAAGGACAAGAAAGTCTTAATATGGGATGAGCAGAAAACCAAGAGCATTGCAGAGGGTGTTGTTTTGTATGTCTACCCATTTGAACCTATAAATTTTGAGATGCTTGGTGAAGGTAATCTAGGTGTGGGAATTGAAAAGTATCATAGTGATGTATCAGGCATCGATACCATCCACTTAATAAAATGGCCCATTGCACAAATAACCTTTTTAGATGGAACTTCATTAAGAATCGATGACACCATGAATTCTTCAAGTGGTTCTGGGAAAAAGCACATGGAAGATAAGGACCCAATGGAAAAATCCACAAAAAAGAGGCGTTACTGCATGATAAATAGAAAAGCTAAAAAACATGGCATGCCATTAGCATCATCTAGACTCACAAGGGATGCAGTCATAAAAGTATCTATGATTGATTGTTGTAAACAAAATTGTTGTCAATTTGCCGATCGTCAAATGATATCCAAATTACGCATAGAGTATTGGGGCCAAAGTTTGGAGGCTCGCACCAATTATGTATATGACACTCTTGGGGTTGCTTGTCGAAAAGATGACAATGGGCAGTTCAAATATGTCTTTTCATTGAATGGTATTCAAGTTTGTTGTAGAGCATGGTATGAAATGCATGGTATTCCAAAAACAACATTTTATCGATACAGGGAGCAATTTGAAATTGGTATACGAAGGTGCATACATGGTAATAAAGGAATCGTGCGGAGAGGTTGGGACCACACAGAACTGGATAGAGCCATAATCCAAGATTTTGTGGATAACAATTCTGAGCGTATGCCCTCGGGGGGGTCACTCATCATATGTAACCCTATCACGTGAGTTCAACAGAAGGATATTTTTTATTCCTAAAATTTACAGAAATAAATATACATAAGGGACTATTTAAAATAGTTTTGGAAAAAATTTACAGATTTGTATAAAAAAGGGGTACATTTTATTAATGAAAAAATTTACAGATAAGGGATTTTAAATATAGGCCTTGAACGCACGTGATATAGAGGGTTTATACATAGTGACCCCCCCGAGCGTATGCCACACAAAAGTAGAACACTTCAGGATGGATCAAGGGAAACACAGTTGGTGATACCGGATGTATACAAGCAGGTTGATATTCTCTATGAAATTAACATGCAATTAAAGCATAGTTTGGGTTGTAAAGAGATGTCAACTTCCACATTCAACCGCATATGGAACTCTGAATTCAAGCATGTAACTTTGTCAAAAACAAGTGAATTCTCTAAGTGTGGTTTATGTAGTGCAATCAAGGCTCAGCTTGCAGCGACAAAATGCCAAAATGAACGTAATAAGTTGATGGAAGATAGAAGAAAACACATGTTACAACAAAAAAGTTGTAGAAATATGTATTACACTTGGCGCAGATTTTCTGAAATGTATCCTCAAACATACTTGTGAATTATCCATGATAAGATGGACCAAAAGAAGACAGCCATCCCTAGATTACGCAATCGTTCAAAGGACACAGACAAGTCCTTTCAGCTCCCAGTGGCTTTGACTGGCATGATAACACATGGACATGGTCAAGGACGTTATGGTCACTTTTCTTTATCCTTGTGGCCGTCGGATCCTAACTTCACGATTGGTTCATTGGCTTTGTGTTTGAGAAATCTTGAAAGATTTGATAACCATGCACTTGGAGATTTAGTACATGATGGGATGCCAAGGTCTGACAATGCTCTGCTAAATGCACTAACCTCAAGAGAAGCATTGGATTCTCACTATGTTTCTAATGGCAAGCAACAACTTCATCTTGGAGCAGTGGGTGGAACATTAAAAGACCTTGGACTTGGAAGTTCCCATCAAGAAAATCCTTATAAGAAACTACTCGAACACCTATTGTTGCAGTTGGATAATTGTGGTTCTGAAAACAAGAATAGGTACTTGTTTGCATACCTATCATTACTTGTTGCTCGAGGGATTTTCAAGTGAATTCAATTGGGATTCTTGATGGTTGGGCATACACATGAGGATATTGATGCAATGTTTATCAGGTTTTCAGAGAGGTTAAGAACTAGCCAAACATTGACATTTGCACATCTCATGGATACTTTTAGACAATGTGAGGAGTCTTCTCCAACGCCATTTTTGGTAACGGAAGTCCCTGATTTCAAGAGCTATGTTGATGGATGCCTATGCGATGGGAAAGATTCTTTAGTGGGCACTCAAAGCCTCTCCAATTTCGGTTCTTTATGCGAAATGAAGTTCCTATCATGCAATATAAAGTGCATCCACGATCATTAGATTGGCAACCAAGTGAAGGTGCATTGAGTTGTGGAAGAGACATCCGGGATGGTCATCCAATGCTACCAAGTGGAGAGCCGCCTTATGTAACCATGTTCAAGTATGTGAAGGATCACTTAGATGTGATAGTTGGTATCAAGGAGTATGTACGCTTTTGGGAAAAATGGGCACACCTGCAAGGTCCAGATGCATCTTTCACAAAGTTTTACAAGCCAGTAGTGAAGTACTGGAAGAACATGATTGATGAGCTTGATAAACCAAACAATAGTGTAGAGGGCATGTACGAGAGATTTTGGCCAAAGACGCAACATATTGATTGTGTACAAGTATTTGATAATGAAAACGATGAGTTTCAAGGAATTGAAGAGTTGAATGATCATTACTGTGGACCTCAAAGGAAAAAGCCAAAACAATCATTTGATCCAATGGTTGATGTACAAAAAGGACACTTTCTTTTGGTCCGACCAGCAGAAAAAATTTACCCAATTTGGCTAGGCATTGCTCAAACTGATGTACAGAAGGATAATAAATCTAAAAATTTCAAGAAGGTTTTCATACAATATTGGGCACCTATATGCAAAAGACACAATGCAGAAATTGAGGAGGTGTATGCAGATTGTTGGAACAAGATTTGGATGTGCAATAAAGGTGATCCTCCACGTTGGGAATCTGTTGATGCTATTGTATGGTCATGGGTTCCAAAATGTAACCTCTCAAAGAAGGTTTCCTCGAAGAGCAGCAACCTCCCCATCAAGGTGAAGATACCAACCATTGCACGCAAGCGAGCTTTATCCAATTTGGCTCATAGAACAGATTCTGACTCTGATGCTGACTCCACAATGGAGTGAAGGTACTTGAAAAGCATGACTTTTTTTTCCTTGCACAACAATAATTTATTTGAATACTGACAAATATTTGGAAGGTATGAAATTGATCTTTTTTCTTTATCTTTTTTTTTGCAGACCATTGCTTTGTGGTTGCAAGTTTTGCACACTCGACAAAATATCAAGGACTAGTGTTGCATTCTTACTTTTTCTCCAACTAAACTAAAATGGTGTTTTTGAACACCACCTATTTTTGAGAAGAGGCAAAAAATGCTTCATTAAACTCAAACATATGATGTTTTTTTCTCGGCTAATGCAGAACAGGCACACTCCAAATTGTGAATTTCATATACACGGCCAAATCTAGGGAGAAAGTCAATGGAGTGCACTCAATGCATTGTAATTGTAACCCCTCAAAAAATACCATGCATTGGTCGAAACCTCAACATTTGACATTTTATTTATGTTGATGCAAACCATGCACATTTGCAAGATTTGGATGGGCTCCCAAATCTATGGGAAAAATCAATGAAAAACATTGAATGTTACATAATTACAACCCCTCAAAAGTTCCCAAATTATCAGGATTTTCCCAAATTCTCTAATATGGTGTTAATTTTTGATTGGACAAAACATTATTGGGCGCAGGACCACATTGCTTGCCACAGGTTTCTTTCCATCTCTCAAAGCCTCGTATATTTGCAGTGCATAGGATATATCAAGGCTTCGACTATTAGTAAAGACAGCTGCACCTTCCACATCTTTGGCATTCTCCTTAGGGGGGTCACTCATTATATGTAACCCTATTATGTGAGTTCAATAGAAGGATGTTTTTAATATCTAAATTTAACAAAAGTTAATTTACATAAGGGAGTATTTAAAACAAATTTCAAAAAAATTTATAGATTTGTATAGAAAAAGGGTACATTTTATTAATGAAAAATTTACAGATAAGGGATTTTAGAAATATGCCTTGAATGCACGTGATATAGAGGGTTTATACATAGTGATCCCTCCAAGACATTCTCAAACCACGTCCTTTGACCCCAGATATATCCCACATCATCATCTGTTACTGCTTCATTAAGACGCGATTAAGATTTTTGATTGATGTGAGTTCATCCTGATCATCTTCAGCCTCGGGTTCTGAGTCTTCTTCATCTTTCTCTTCTTTGAACCGTTTTTCATCCACATGATCTTTCTCTACAGTGGGACGATGCCTTTTTTTACTGCTTGGAACCGTGGCTCTTGCAGTACTAGCCTTTTGCATTTCAGGTCGTGGTTTGCTAGCAAGAGCTTCTAGCATAACTGCAGTGGATCGACCTTGATCTTCTTCAATTCCCGTGCATCAAGGCTTGTGTTTCATCATCCTTAGTTACATCCACCATTTCTTGCTTACATGTTTGTGATAGTGTGCATGTTCTTCTTGTCCCTGCATCGAAGTCTAAGCTTGATCTCCTTCATGTGAAGATCCTTGAATATGAGGAGCATATTGTGCATCTTGAAAGTACTCAAACATTATCTTTGCATGCATCCTTTTTGCCACCACACTAGGAAATTGCTCCCAAGTATATGCAAGAGCCTCTAATGCACTTTGCAGCTCGAGAAACTTTGATGGTTGAGGAGGAGGCATCACAAAGGTCTTTGAGTCTCTCTTTGACACAACAAAATGAAGATCGCCAACTTCAAGATCTGAACTCTTTGTGAAAATATCCATAAAAGTCTCTTTTGGCTCTATCATTATGCCTACTACAAGGCTTGAAGTCATATCTTTTTTGAAGAAAGTAGCATCCCATGGATCTTTAACATCATTGAACTCCATTTTTGACATAAGTAGAAAGAGTCTCTTTTCCTTTTGATGAAGAAACCAAGCTCTTCTACCCATGTGATATCAAGTCCACCTACCAAAGCCATTGGGGCTATATTCCTTTCCTTTCAAATTCAAAGTGACATCAGAGACCCATGCTCTAATCTCAGAGTCATTTAGGATAGCCCCCACATTAGTTGATTGCTCCATAATCCTACAAGAAAAGATAATGAAGAATTTAGATACATACAAGTAAAGTACAATATACAACGCTTGATACAATAAATGTGGGAAATAGCCCAAAAGGCTTTACAAGGCTTCATATGGCAATAAATGTGACCAATAGCGGAGAGGGATTTACAAAGTATTTTATAGCAATAAATGTGGGAAATAGCCTAGAAGGCTTTACAAGGCTTAAATATTTGTATAAATGTAAAAAAATTAGCCAATAAAGCCTTACAATGAAATAAAATGTCCTCTAGTGATAAAGCTTCAATCTTCGCGAAGACATGTAATCTGTCCATCCATTGATTTGCCCTCTAGTGATAAAGCTTCAATCTTCGTGATGACATGTAATCTGTCCATCCATTGATATCCGTGCACTGATACCCAACTGATGCAATCTACCCACTAAAAACTGTTCCACTGATATCCACTTATGCAGCCCACTGATACTCGTTAAATAGTGAATGGTCGGGATGGTCGGGTTTATTACAAGGCGCTTCATATGGCAATAAATGTAAAAAATAGCCTAGAAGGCTTTACAAGGTTTTTTATGACAATAAATGAGCTTAAATATTTATACAAATGCAATAAAAATAACCAATAATCATCAAGCTCCAATATGTCCCATGACATGTAATCTGTCCACTGATATCTGCTATCTCAATCTGCCCACCGATAAACTTCTTGGTAAATGGTAAAAGGTCTTATTTAATAGCATGTTATGAATGTTAAGCCGCATGTGAGCGAAGGGATTGACAACGATTAGGAACTAGTTAGAAAAATTTGAGCATGGCTTCGATTGGCAACTTGGAGAATTGTCTCTCCTCTAAGGCAATCTAATCTATGCTAAACCAATCGTCGAAGCGAAGAAAAGCAATAAATAATTTCTTTTTCTGTGTTCATTTTAATGTGGTGGGGTTTAAGAGGCTTAAATATGCAAAAAAAGGGGTTTTGATGTAGAGGCTAAACCTGCATGTGAGAGAAATGAAGAACAAGTATCTAAAGAAAAGTTAACATTTTTCAAATTTTCACCTTCAAAACAAACCATAAATTCACTCTTTTATAATTTTTTAAAAGTATAATATAAAACATGTAAATATATAAAACTCTCTCTTTCCTCTGAACTTTCTCTCTCTCTCTCTCTCTCTCTCGACTCCTAATTCTCTCTGTAGCCATAGTCAAGACACCTCATTCTCTCTCTTAATCTCTATCTCTCTCTCTCTCTGACAACTCTTATGTGTTTCCCTCTCTGTCCTCATCCCACTCATTCTCTCTCTTAGTTTATCTTAAGTCTCTCTTTCTCTCCCTCCCATGGCGGCTACGATTTATCATTCTCTCTCTTCATCTCTCTCTCTCTCTCCCTAGGATTTGTAATTATTTCTCTCTCTCTCTCTCTCTCCACCTCTCTCCTCTCTCTCTCTCTCTCCTCTTCTCTCTCTCTCCCTCTCTCTCTCTCTCTCTCTTAGCCTCTCTACACCCCTACCTCTATCCTCTTGGCCGCTAGGATTTGTCATTCTTTCCCTCTCTATGTCTCTCTCTCTCTCTCTCTCTGAATTCTCTCTCTTAATCTCTCCCAGCCTTCCTCCCTCCCTCCCTAGTATCAATTCCCAATGCTCCACTCACTTAAAGTACAGCATTCCCAATGCTCTCTAAAATTTTATTCAGTTGGACAGTCTCCACTCACTTAAAGTAGAGCATTTCCAATGCTTCTCTCACTTTATTCCAACCCTTATCCTTATCATAGCGAACACATCGTGCCTTAGTGCACTTGTAGTCTTCCATCATAGTCCTTCCACAAACACTCTCTTATTTCTTACATCCTAGTCCTTTTGATTAACTTGTATTCATCTTTCACTTTACGTCTTCCCTCACTTTCTATCACTCTTGAAGGAGGGGCAGCTCAATGCATCCCTCGCTATTGCTCCCTCACTCTCCTTCTCCCACTTTCCCTCTAAGACAATGACTAGTTACTACCCAACTTCATTTACTGAACTCAAATTCTGTCTTAGATCTCTTTTGTATGGACCAATGAAGGGAAAATCATTCGAGGAGGATATGTTACGCACATGGCTGCTTGATTTGAACTCAGTAGAAGAGGTGAATATCCCTAGCTTTCTTTTTCGCTTCTTTTAATCACGTACTTCTTATGCTAACAAGTTAAATTTTCGTACAGGATATGGCGGTGGCTAGAAGCTGTATTGAAAAAAATGGTGAAGATGAGGAAAGCCAAGAGAGAAAAGAAGAGTTGTTGAATGCTTACAAGTCGGCGGAAGATTCGAAACAAGTTGTGAGGAGAGTCTGTGAGGAGATTTGCGATGCCAGCCCTGGTTATGCATGGCCTGCAAGTTTAAAGTCTGCCTGTTTTCATGAAGCCAATGCCATAGTAGGCACTTTCGAGGACATATGCTCTCTCTAATGACTTAATAGTCAAGTGATGGAAATTTAATTCCATAGATATTTAATTCCATAGAGACTTATGTGTTTTCTAAAGTAACTGTAATAGACAAGAAATGAAACTACAGTTTCACAAAGACTTTTTAGTTCTCTAATGTAAAGTTGTAATAGACAAGAGAGACAAAGATGAGATCTTCTAGGCTGAGCTAATGGAAGGTGTTTTTTAACACCATATGGCTTTGAGTTATATGATCTACTTCTTGTACAAATGTGTCATGCTTTTTTTTAAATGTACTCTAGTTTTAATAACATGTCACGCCATTTTTTCTAATTTGATTTTTTAAAATCTTACTTTTTGTCTCTTTTAACAATGTGATGTCCTCTTTTTTTAATGTACTCTAGTTTTAATAACATGTCACGTCATTTTTTCTAATTTGATTTTTTAAAATCTTACTTTTTGACTCAAAGTTTTGTTTTATAAGAGCCTCTTTTTTTTAAATGCTTTATCCAAAATTATCTCACAAAACGAATTTGGACAGTACACTAGTCCAAAATTAATGAAATAGGTGTTAGACCTAAAGAAGGAGGAAAATAGCTACAAGGAGGACATGCTTCAGTGGTGGGTGTATTACTTGGAGTCGGTATAGACAGTGAATATTAATTTCCCTAGCTATTGTTTTTTCTGCTCCTTTACGGTACTTGTCAAGCTCATGATGTAGGTTTCCTTTGGTAGGGCATGATAGAGGCACAAAGATGTATAGACCGCAAAGACCAGGATGAAGAGGACCCCCAACAAAAGGAGGAGTTACTATGTGTGCATAAGTGGGTAGAGTAAAGTAAGCACTGTGTAATCCGAGTGTGCGAAGAGGTCTGCCATTGTGCAGCAAACTGGCCTCAAGAGCTGGTAGATGCTTGCTATAGAGAGGTTCATAAGACAGTTGGGAGTCTGAAATTTCCTTGAAAAAGCAAATTGTCATTGTGTTTTGAAATAATGAAAATCTTACAGACATTTCTTGAACTTGTAGATATTCTCATGGTGCTCGTAATACCTGATTTTGTATCGACCTACTTCCATGTTAGTACTTAAATGTTTTAAGTAGCCCGGTGGTTGAAATCTGACGATTAACTATAACCAGTCTAAAGGGCACTAGCACTATGCAACAAATTTTAGGATAGCATGGCAGTAGTGTAGGGATAGCATGGTAGTAGTGCAGGACAAGTTATCACCAGTGCGGTGGTTGGTTGTACTAGAATATGAACAACTATCGGCATGGTGGTTTGCTTCTATTATTACAAGATGAATGCATTTGTTATGGGAAACTAGTGCGGTGGTTGTTGGGATATGCTAAAAGCAAGCATGGGATGAAATTTGATGGTTAACGAAATGATAAATAGTCTAAACTTGGGCACTATTTTAGTATAGCAGTGTGCAACAAATTTTAGGATAGCACGATTGTAGTGCAGGATAAGTTATTGCCAGCACGGTGGTTGGTTTGCACTAGGATATGAATAGCCACTAGCGTGGTGGTTTGCTTCTATTATTACAAGATGAATGGATTTGCAAGATGTGTGGATTTGTTATGGGAACCCAGCGTGGTGGTTGTTGGGATATACTAAAAACAAGCATGGGTTTTACCATTTGGGATTTACAAAAACAATTTAATAAAACCAGCACGATGGTTGTTTGGGATACACTAAAAAGAAACAGTCTCAATACAAATTCCATTTTGTAGGACAAGTGGACATATTGTTTCCCTACAATGAGACTACATCTCTCTTTTAGTACTATCTCAGTCATCCTCATCCACCACTCCAAGACACTCCAAGATGTGCTCATGCATGTCTAAATCCAATTTGAAGACGCTCTTGCCCTTCTTTCATTGTGGCACAAGTTGCATCTAGAACTTAATAGCTCTTACTAGATGAGAGTACAAACATGTTTGTGGACTCTTATGTAGCAGTTTGTAATTGCGGCCTCTTTTGGATGTTTTTTTGTACTAAAAAGCTCTGATTACCCACTTCTCATAGGTTGTTCCCTAAAATTTTATACTTAAATGTTTTCTCAACCTTGTACTTAGGTTTTGTACACTGCAACAGAAAGTATGGGCCATATTCCTCGTTCTCCCTAGAATCTGCAACAACTGCAAAGTTATCCCCCTCTTCTAGATAGTCAGCGAGGTCATGAAAACTCCCCCCAAACTGTGGCGAGTCGCTTGTGTCTCCATTGTTTTTCACTCCATCCAAACATATAGGGAAAAATTGAACTCGCTCCCATGTCTTCATAGTTGCAATGTTCTCACAATCGTCATGATCCCCTATGATGCACGCATTGCAGAAACAAGAGATTTTTCTCATTTTAATCAGTTGGTTGTTTGAAAAGCCCCTTATGCTGTGCATACCACAAACTCCTTTAATTTTCTTGCAATCGTGCCGACTTCTCCTTAGCACTTCATCCACTTTCACTTCATGGAACACTCTATGTACTATAGTATTCTTAAGGCTTTGTTTACTGTGTATGTTGAATGCGCGCCTGTGGAGAGGTTGGTTGTAAGCCATGTTATATAATTTGAATGCATGCACTAAGAGGGATCATTTTCCTTTGCCATTCAAAGATGAAATACTAGACCAAGGAGTAGGGCATGAGATGTAATCTGTATGTGATGGGTATTCTGGGTACTTTCAAATTCGTATTCGGGAGGAAGATCAAAAGAGAACATCATTTGTCACACCTTGGGGAGTTTTTGCATACAGAGTGATGCCTTTTGGGTTGACCAATGCACCAGCTACATTTCAAAGATTCATGAGTCAAGTGCTTGAGCCTTACTTGGGAAAGTTCATAAGGGTGCTTTTGGATCATTTTTGCATTTATTCCTGGTGCATAGATCACATGGAGAAGTTAAAGATGGCCGTAGCTAGGATTGATGAAGCAAAAGGGTGTCTAGATCCTAGCAAGTGTCATTTGGCTCAAACAAAAGTAGCCTTATTGGGGAATATTCTGTCTGAAAAAGGCTTGCAAATGGATGTAGACAAGGTTCAAGCAATCATGGCATTGCCAAATCTTGAGAGTGTCACTCGTGTTCGTAGAATTCTGAGAGAAAGATCAAATGGATGAAATTGGGAAGCTTTAAAAATAACATACAAGGCTTTTGTGTTTACGAACTACATACCATACAAGCTTGTTGAGGATGAGAGAAAGAGAGGAGGGGGAGAGAGAGAGAGAGAGAGAGAGAGAGAGAGAGAGAGAGAGAGAGATGTTGCAAAGAGAGAGATGTCCTAAGTGGAATAGGTGGAACAAAACATGTTGGTTGCCAAAACAAACTTGGTCCTAAACTCGCTCAAAAAACTCGCTTCTTGCCCTTCCCCCACGTTTCAAGGCACATGAATTTCTAGACTCAAAAACATGTAACATAGCATCTTAGTGCATAGAAGGTATTTATTTATTTTCTTTTTTTTCTTTAAAGGAGTATTTGTTTTTAATAGGGAGACTTACATATCATCTATATGTATTAAGGGATTTATTAAATAGCAACTTAGTGTAATACTCATATAATATATATGTGTAGGTTTAAGGAGGGGTGCCTAGATTTCAAGATTGAAAAGTGTGTACATGCAAGAGGGAAAGGATATAGATATTTTTCATACATGTGCTTGCTTTGTATATGCTATATGGTATTTAGGAATAGATACCTCCCTAGGCATGCATTAAATTACAATATTCCTAAGAAGGGTTCAAAAGAGATCATGAAGTCTCACATAAGATCTGGAAAGAATGTTAGTTGCAACAACAAGCTGTCAACCTTGGACATCTCAAGGGCACTAGATTATGCATAGATTTGATTGTATCAAAGACATATGTTTGAGATATTTGGATAGTAGACTCAGCTATATTCCAACACGTGCTACAAACATGATTGGTACCAAAAACAATTCAATCAAGGGAGCTTTAAATGCTCATTTTTAAGACAATTATCTTCTTTCAAGAAAAGGGATCGATGACATATTGGTTTAGTTTTAGAATTGTAATAATAAATCATTTGTGATGTGATTTATCTTCCATGAATCTACTTCGGTTATACAATGTACCAATCAAAAGATTAGGGTTCTCTTTTTGACAAGAGGGTGCTTTATTCACTCAAGAAGAGAACATTGGAAATGGGTTGAGAGATGGCATTTCTTAGAATTTCATAGTCACATCTCTTATTTGGGGAGGATGCATGATTGCATGTATTGACTCTCAATTGTTGCATCAGAGAAACATGAATGTAACAACATGGCAATGAACTCCCACTTCTCAAATGTGGAGATATTTGTGAAGGATGTTGTTATGAAAACCAACACAGAGAGCCTTTTCCCAAACATCAAGCTACAAAAGCTAAGAGACCATTCTAACTAGCACACAATAACATTGCTGAATATATGCCATCATTCATAAATGGTAACAAGGGTGCATGTATGCACGAAAGCACTTGGCTCCAACTTATGGGCTTTATGGGTCTTTAGACATTGTCGACTATTTAGTAAGAAACCTAGTAGCCAGGTCCCTACTCACCAAGAACTTGGTCATGAGACTCTAGAGCAGCCTACTAGTCAGTGCTTGGAATTGAAGAGCAAAGTACTGAGGACCTTGCTACTGAGACTCCAGTCTTAGAGCAGCCTATTAGTTAGGACCCTAGTAGTCAAGGGCCTGGCATTGAGGACATTGGTACTGAGTAACATGATGGTTGACGGCTTTGTAATCACAAGTTTTGAACTTCTATGTAAAGCGAATATCTAATAAAAAGTTTACTACTTTTTTGATTTCTTTACTCTTGTTATTGTGTATAAAGATTGTTTATGAGGTCCATTTTATACTTAATAGTGTATTTTAAACTTTATGTCAAATGTATTTTTATAGTTAAGGGTGTTTTTTAATACCAAGTGAGGTGTATATGTACACCACTTACACATAAAAGGATTTATCTACACTACCTTTCTAAGGGGTTTATGTACACCACCTTTCTAAAAGAAATGGTCATAAAGGTGTTTATTTACACCACCTTTCTAAGAGAATTGGTCATCTATTATTGGTCATCTATTGATGTTCTTGCCACAATGGTAACACTCAATGATTCGTGCCCTGGATTTGCAACAAGACTTCCCTCTTTCTTGGGACTTCCCCCTGAACCCTACCTCTTTGCACATTTAAGGCCACATCCTACTTGTTGCCATCCATATACTTTCATCTAATCTCCTTGTCCAAAAAGCTACCCACAACATCATCAAACTTTGGTACTCCACTAGATGTAGAGGTACTAACAAGGACATGGCTCTTGTGAAGCAACTACGGAGTGACCCAAGCTTGAAGCCCTAGATTCTCTTGTAGCCCACTCTTAGGACTTAGACCACCCCCTGCCCTTGAAGGCACTATCTTGTATCTAAGGCCCAAGGACCGATCTTTTTTAATAAAATATATCCACATTCTCTACACTATCGCATTGTTGTGTATTCTCCATTTTTATGACTGAAGTAACTGATCATTTTAATGTAAGTTTTTAATTCTATCAAATCCTGAAGAAATTTTACTGTCGTGTAGAAGGGAAAAGTATCTGGGATGTCGCTAGGACCTAGAAAGCCTAAAACCCGCCACAGCAAGAATTTGGGCATTCTGGCAAGTCCAAAATGCCCAAATTCACACCGTGATGGATTTTAGGCTTTCTAGGGTCCTAGTGACATCTCAGACACTTTTTCCTTTTGCATGACGATGAAATTCTTTCAGGATTTGATAGAAATGAACTTTTGATACCCAAAATTGGTGAAAATGATACTAAATTGGCAAAAAATGTATTAAACTAACACAATTAAAATAATGGAGAAAATATGTCATCAATGACTTAAACAAAATACAATGGAATTCATGATGAGGATGCTCAACTTAAAACAAATAATGAAGACCTGTAGTCATGTATCCATTGAAATATCCATACAAATATATGTTTATATATATAAAAGGCCTCACAAGCTATCTTTCTTCTTGGCTAGTTCGAGTACATTGAGAATAGGGGTCTTTGAATCCCCTAGTGAATTCCTAGATATAAATCTAGCCACAATAGCATTAACATCCTCCTCTCCTGCTACCAAAGACATAGCTGTTGTCGTCAATGCCCTACCATGAATGTTCGATCCAAAGGCATTGATAGCAGCTAGGCGGTGTACCAAAATGACTTTGTCGGTATTTCGAGTAATGTTGGAGTATCCGATAGCACCCGACAATGCCTTGCACTTCAGCAACTGCGAAGGACCTCGAGGAGAAAATTTGATATGAAAGACCATGATATGCTTTGCGACTTTGCCAAGGTAATGGGCCAAAGAATGATCTTGCCCAAATGTGCTGTGAACATTACCCTGTTGAGATGAGAATTCATCAAGCTCAAACGCATCTTGCAACAATTCAACAAACATTAGAAGACCAACAAAACAAATTATACTCAAAGAACATCAAAATAAAAAATATTGTTCGAACTTACCACCACTATAGCGTCGTCAGCTTCTATCCCTTTTGCATTTGCAATGTTGATGAAACCAGGTGCTGTGTGATGTTCCATTTGGGAGGTGGATGCTTTCTCCTGACTTGCGTTGGAGGTGGAAGCTTTTGCATGAGAGGGTTGTGCATCATAGATGGACATGTCTGCATCCCTCATTGAAACCAGCATTGTCAAGAGAAACTCTTCCATTGTCTGGTCTTCAGAACCTAAAACCCTGGGATCTTTGACACTTGTATTAACATCGAAGCCCGATAGGACTCCGAGTGCCTCCGTAGTCCAAAAAGAACCTCTATGTCATGTAGAAATATGTACTCTTCTCCATCGAGATGAGGGGGGACAAGGACCATAATTCTGATTCTAGGTCAGCGGTCTCCGACGCAGATTCTTGCTCTACTGGGGGCTCTAGAAGTAGGCTCAATGCTTGAAGGTAAAGTAGAAGGACTCTGACATGTCATTCTCCATGACCAATAGGTGTTCTCGCACATCCCTTAGAGTCCATTGTGATGTGACATTCACATTCTTGACATATCCCTCTTCAACATCAATAGACAAACTTACCCTCGTATTGACTTCATCATTACAGTCTAGGGGAAGCCACAAGCTATTTGTTTTCTTCCAGCACCCGTACTGAAAAGCTAAATACAATCTTTGGTGTGACAAATGGTATCTAATAACCACATTGTCTTGACATGTGTGACATTGAAACACATCACCCTTTTGGTCACCTGACCTGGTTTCCCAATTCATCCCAAGTAAATCTTCAAGAGCATTTTCATCTACACGCTTGCAGGACCATAGTTTTTGTTCTATGCATATGTATATTTTGAAATAAAGAAGCAAAAATGTATAGAGGCATAAACCAAGATAACCTTGCCCATTTGGATCCAAATGTAAACTTCATGGCCATGCCCACATCCTTTGCAATCTTGTCCTTGTATGATTGCAATGTCCTCGAGTCCACATTGTTGTAATCCATGCTTGAAGTTGTGGTGGTACAATGGTTTGCAAACGGCCATAGCTTGATGATTTCATTGGAGTGATGTATGTTGCATTTCGTGTCTTGTTAATTATAGTGGTAGTGTGTTCTCTCCAAGTAGGCTTCGAATCAGGATATCTCCGGAGCATTTCCTCTTTGTATGTAATAAATGCTTTTAATCCTTCTATTTCACAGTTAGACCTCTCATTGAATTCTTGTATAGGAGCCCATGTTGGATACCTTTCCTTGCTGGGAATTGAACTAAAGAGACTATCAGGTTCTTCAAGTTCCCATTTTGTATCATGAGAATACTGTTGCCATTGCATTATGGGTTTTTCATCTTAAAAAAAAAAATGAAAGTAGTGTGGATTGGTATGACCTGTGAATGCATCACCACCCATTTGTATGAAAGGTAGAATGAAGCTCTTCCAATCATACATTCTTTTGAGCCTCTCACATACTGTACTTTCCTTGCGACCATCAACTTGCCTGCCACATCTTCTTACCAAGTCTGAATCTATTGTCTCCACATCCTTGCATTTAAGCTCCCTTGAGACTGTGCTAAAAACCTAATCGATATCCTCATGTGTATGCCCAACATACAAAAATCCACATTCGACCTCATTAAAGATTGGATGAGCAACTAGCATGGAGTAGAATCCAAACATGAGTACATTCTTATTTTCTCGCTAGCAATTATCAGCTTGTATTCTCAAAGTCGGTGGTAGGCGACCTTTTTCTGCATGTACATTGCGAATTGCCTGGGAGCAAAAGTTTCATCAAAGTCCATGCCTTCAGTCTGAGCAAAACCTTTGACCACTAATCTTGCTTTGTACTTATCTAAGCTGCCGTTCGGTTTGAATTTAAGTTTGTATACCCACTTAGTGCCAATGACTTTCCGTTGCGGGGGCTTGGCCACTAAGTCCCAAGTATTGTTCTTCAGGATAGCATCCATCTCTGCCTACATGGCAGCCTACCATTTTGGATTGTCCGTTGCCTCCTCGAAGGACCTTGGCTCTTCAAGCTGAGCCACCAATGCAAAATTCACGGATGGGGTCTGCTTAAGACGTTGGGACCAATGCAATCTGGAACTGCTACTCTTAGGTATATCGGTGGCCCGAGAGCCTTCCAATGTTTTTAGGTATCATTGGGGCAACTTCTTCTGCTTCTTAGTGGGAGGAGGAACTGGAACTGCTTCTGGAACATCCTCATCTTCCTCAGTACCTTGTGGAACATCAGCTTCTGATTTCTTCACCTCTTGGATGGTCAACCTGGGGCGGGGTGGGTTCGGGGCAGATGGGCCATCTAGCCCGTAATTACCCTTGTGGTGAAGGACATACTCCTCCCCCCCCACCCCCGTAGGATAGGCAAAGTCAATAGCTGCTGGAGAGAAGTCCTCTGCTTTGAAACATAGAAATATCTATTGGTATAATGCCAAGTACATTACTCCAAGGACGGCATCAGGCTATGGCCATCTTCAATGCATTGCAACACCACAACTTAAAGACATGGATTGCAGCATGGTGGACACAAGAACAATGCAATCATACAAGGAAAAGATTGCAAAGGATGTGGGCATGGCCATGAAGTTTACATTTGGCTCTAAATGGATAAGGTTGTCTTGGTTTATGCCTCTGCACATTTTTGCTTCTTTTTTTCATAATATCCAGATGCACAGAACAAAAACTATGTGGTCATGCAAGTGCCTACATGAGAATGCCCTTGAGGAATTGCTTGGGGTGAATTGGGAAAGCAAGTAAGGTGAACAAAAGGGTGATCTGTTTCAATGCCATGTATGTAAAGACAATGTAGTTGTCAAGTACCATATATTTTGCTTTCCAATATAGGCACTGGAAGAAAATAGGTGACAATTGGCTCCCCCTTGACTCTAATGATGATGATAATACAGGGGTAAGTTTATGTATTGGTTCTCATTTAGGAGATGTTAAGAATGTGACTATCACGTCACAGTGGACTCTCAGGGACGTGCGGGAACACCTATTGGTCATGGAGGATGGCATGTCTGAGTCCTTTCACTTTACCTTAAATGGTGAAAAGGTAGGAAAGCGTGCAGAGAAGCTCGTGCATAGTGCCACTTTTATCCCTCCTACAATATTAAAGATTGTCTAGAAAATGTGGGGTGGAACAATTGTGGATTTTGACATTTTCCAATTAATAGTGGTGCAATTAATGCTCACGCTGCTCATGAATCCTCATGAATCGCAATGAACTTGCCTATGAATGATTCAACTGGTTCCTACTCCTCGAAGTCTGAAGGGAAAACATTTGCCACCATGAATAAGAGCTCTTAGAAACCAAACACAAAATTTCCAAATGGACTCATTACATTTACAGGTGAAAAATGTACATGGATAGAAAGGCTCATAGTGTGATGGTATCCTAGATTGATTGAATTATGGAGGAAGCTGCGTACGATCTTTTCCCATGTAAATATGTTGCACTTTTGCGAGCCATCCTTTCTTCCCAAACTTGAACTTCAAGATGCACCCCTTCCACTCATGCAAGATGTCACCTCTCTTGCTCTTGGGAAGCTTATGTGGACCTTTGATCGATCCTTTCATCACTATCCAGTCATTTAAGTTGTAGGTGCAAGGGATCCACTCATCTAATGCATTTTTGGTATTGTGGAAGACACAAGAGGTCACAACATTGTATGGTCTTGTAGCCTTTCTCCTCACCATACTTTCAGAGGTTGCAACACCAAGAATGGGACTCCTGTACACAGGGCAATGTAGCTCCAATAGAGGCACAAAAGAGGGAGAAGGAGAGGGACAGAGCAGCAACAAAAGAGGCACGAGATAGGGATAAGGAGAGGGACAAAGCAGCTCCAACAGAGGCACAAAAGAGAGAGAAGGATAGGGACAAAGAAGCAACAATAGAGGCACAGGAGAGGGAGAAGGAGAGGGATAGAGCAGCTCCAACAGAGGCACAGGAGAGGGAGAGGAGAGAGAGAGAGAGGGAGAGAGAGAGGAGCTACAGCAAGTAAGCCAGAGCAGGAGGGAGTAGAGAAAGAGGGGGAAGAGGGAAAATAAATTCGTGAGAAGGGCCCTACCATCCCATTGAAGGCAATTTTGGGCTCATGTAGGGGAGGTGCACCTGGTAGGAGGATCAAACATAAGTTAAGAGGGGGGGATGGTTTGGGTGGTCCCTAGTGTAAGGGGAGCAACCAATAGGGGCTCTCTGCAGGCTTGCCCACCCTCCACCTCAACATACCATTGCCCCACACCTTCTAGCACTCTCATTGGTACACCTCAAATCACCCTTGAAATTAGGAAACACTAATTGGAGGCCCTTTTGAGACCCCATTTCTCCTCTAATGATTGGATGCTCATGTGGATTAGTGGTCTAGTGTCATCTTGAAATTTTTAGTGTATAGCCAAACTAGGGTCACCCTCTCTTGCCACTTGGTGACTCAATTCACCTCCAAAAAATTTAGTGTACCACGTGCATTCAAAAGGAAGGGTATTTTAATACCACTTTTGAGAAAAATTTAATAGGATTACAATAACAAGAGGGGGTTTTTAATTCAAATTTAGGGAAAAATATGTTAGTTCGCAAGTAAAGAGGGGTGGTTTTATTGGGGGGGAATTTTAGTTGAGGGGTTTTCAAAATACCTTTGAACACACATGATACCTAGGATTTCTTAGTAGTGCACACCCTGAGCTTGGTAAGTGGATCCTTACATAAGACTTGGAAATTATTCCTCGTGGCTTCTTCCCCAGCAACATGGCTACTGATTAGCTTCTCAAGCTCATACAAAATCTTTGAATAGTAGGAAGGGAGATCTGGCATTGTGGACTTAGGTAGTTGGAAGATCCGAGAAGTGATCAACCAACACTCAGCCTTGAAAATATTATGCTAGTAGAAGGCTCGCTCTTCTACAAAATGGTTAAAGGATTTTATAGCCCATTCACATGTGGATATAACAACCTCTATTGTTCTGAGAACACCTTGATTCTATGAGGGGATTAGTGAACTCAACCTCTTCAATCTACCACCATGCATGATACTTGACAAGAATCTCCTCGTGGCTTGAAACTTGGTGGAAAACTTTGATAATTGGTATATCCTCAGGAAGATTGTATCTTCAAAAAATTGGTTTAGCATCTAAAATTTGCTCGATCATATGGAATCCCATATCACATGTGTTTGTCAAAATTATGACTTAAATTGTGGTGACTCTAAAATCATAGCTGCAAGTCTATGTGGCCATACTCTACACTTAACTTGGCCCATTGGAGAAAGCAATATCAGTACTTGGGCTGTTACATCCTCTACTGATTAGAACCTAATGTATAATATCCACCTTCTATGGGCTTTGATGCTGAGATGCTTTCTTGGGTACTTGCTTATGATAGCTTGCACACACCAGCCTAGCTTGCCAAATCGTCCTAGCTTTCTTTGGGTTATCTTGCGGGGGTGTTCATCTGGAGCTTGCAAGAGTCAAATAAGATATTGAAGTTAGACATGTTTCTCCAACTTCACTTATCACTGGGTGTTCTCCTTCCTTAGTTCTTCACTGTCAATAGTAGCTACTTGTCATAACCAAGTGTTCTCCTTTTTTAGCATCTCAATTTTAGCATGGGCCACCTGGTAGATCTTTGGGTTGACCCTTTCTTGCATCTTTGCCAACACGTGTTGCAACTAGATGAGCACTACTACCCATGATCTCGCTTTGGATATTGGCAGTGATCACTTTTAGCATGTCTATGTTGCATTGGTATTGCCAAAGTCTGATTGCAGATCACTATGGGTTTGGCTCAACTAGGAGTAGGTAGCTCATCATCTCATGCTGTCCAATTATTCTTGGAGATACTTCCACTATGCTGCTAGATCCACCTCGTCTCATCTCAAGCTAGATGTTTGGTAGATTCAAAGAACTTACCCATCTGATCCTGGCATCACATCTATAAGAGGAGATTATTTTCCCCCATCTATGACAGTAAGTAAAGTAGAGCGCCCTCAAGCACATACACTCATTGGAGGGATGGTTGCCATTTCATACCCCACACCAGACGTTGTCTCTCCATGGAAACAAGTGGGGGTTTCTTGGTGCATCCTTGGAGGTTCCTGACCTCCATTGTTGGCCTAGATGATTTAGCAAATTGGATGCCATCTCACTCATATCCAAGCCCTTGGGCTCGTTGGTCTCCTTCTTGATCAGAATACCTAACTCATGGAGCTATTTCTGATGGAATCAGGGTTTATCGACCACATTAGGATTGTCCATCATATTGTCACTTATACAAATAGCCACCTTGCTACATAGATTGGAGGAGGTAGGATTCATCACCATCAGGTGGTTATGCAACTTTGGGTCTACCAATCCGATGAGGAAGCGGGGCAACAATCATTCATCGCTCTTCCACCACTTGTATGGTTCGCAACAAGCATTGAGGTACTTGATTTTGGCTATGTAATTTGGAAGGGATTCCTTGTCATTCTACTTTACCAGGTCCTGGCTGGTCCACAAAGGTGGTTTCTGTCCCGGTCTGCATTTTGAGAGTTGGATGTTGCTGACCTTCCCTTCCTGCAAACATGCCGATGAAGGGGTTCTCCATGTCTGCTGACTCTATTCGGCCTAAACATTTGAACATGTTAGAGAATGTACCTCTTAGCCGAGATGCTACAGAAGGTGCAGGGGAGTTGGGAGAGGTCACACTAGTGAATGGGGCTTCGAAAGACCTAGGAACATAAGGGCCTTGCATTACCTCATCCAAGCTCTTTGTCTCATTAGAGCTAGATATATTCTCCTAACGGGGTCCTAATACTGAGTGGGAGCTAGGAATCGAGCTTTCGGATCAGGCCAATCCCTAGATAGGGCAAAAGGTGGGCTGAGTATAGCTCGAAGCACTATCTTCTGGTGGAGGATCCTTGGACAAAATTCTCCCGGCCTGCAAGTGTATGTATGAGACCTCTAACTAGGCATACTCAGGCTGAACTGTAGTTTTGGAATTTTTATTCTCACAGTCGTAGGGATAGCTCTATGGCAAAGGTTATAGTGATAGCTCTATGGCGATGGTCATAGGGATAGGTTATTGCACTGGTCGGTGGGATATCAGTAAAGTAGCGGGTTGTGAGATACGACATAAAATAGCGGGTTGCACCAATCGATGAGATATCAGTAAAGTAGCAGGTTGCAGGATATGACATAATGCACCGATCGACGTGATATATAGTGCCACATGTTCGACGAGTTAGGACACAGGTGGTATCCCCACAGATGTAGGGATGATTTTAAGACAACATTGGGACGGATAATGGGGTCGATGGAATAATTATAGCGACGGGCATGGAGATAGCAAGATAGCAGTGGTCGAAGGGTTAAGCTTACCACGCCAGTCGATGGGATATCAATAAAGCAGCGGGCGGCAAGATAGGACGTAACACATCGGTCTAACGGGATAGATAGTGCCACACGTGCGACGGGTTAGGACGCAAGTGATATCACCATAGACGTAGGGATAATGGGGTTGGCAGAATAATTATAGTGATGGGCGTGGGGATAGCAAGATAGCAACGATCGGAGGGATAAGCTTACCGTGCCGGTCAACGGGATATCAGTAAAGCAATGGGCAACGAGATATATGAATGGGTAGCAATGGGCAGCGAGATATATGAATGGGCAGGATCCAAATATGGCCACAGACGTGGGGGTGACTAAAGGCACCGATCGACAGAATAACATTATAGCGATGGGTACGGGGATCTAGACACTATGGATGTGGGTCAATGGCTATCAGACCGGCGGGATAATTAGCTCTCACATGCATTTAATTAGGATGGCGGGTTAGACCGTGGTCAAAAGTTAGGTCGAAAGGATACGGATATGGTGTCAGGTCAACAAAGTTTGATTGGAAGGATACGGCTATGGCAACAGTCTATGGCGCCGGCCCATGGGCATAAAGAAACACTCTATCACCCCAATTGGTTTTTGGTGATTTTTGAAGGATTTTGAGTTTTTGATCAGGTTTTTCTATGGTAGGGGGTGCTATACTACCTATTCTACCTACTAAATGAAAAAAACCTGAAAGAAAAATAATTTTTGCATGCCAAAATGCAAGATTTCTTGAGGGGTGAGTCTTACCACACAAAACAACTTCAAAATTCAGCATGAATCATCATTTTTTGTTGTTTTTTGTGTGTTTAGACATCATACACTCCTTACCAGTCTTTCAAACTATCTTCCTACCAACTCAAAACACTAAGAAACATAAAAAACAAGTTTCAAATGATAAAAAAGACTCTCCAACAGAATATGACAGCTTTCCTAACTTTTCCATCCAAACTCACACTTTTTCACTCTTTCCTCTCCTACAACTCCACTAACAAATCTCCAAGTTAAGCTTGAAGCCTTGTGCAATGGGTAGATAACGAAAGAAGGCAAGCGCAATGCAAAAGCATACCTCTATTCCCCGGTAACAGTGCCAAAAATGTGTAGTCTTGACAGTGACTCATGTGTCATGGGGATGTTGAAGAGATGCCAATGGAGCCTCCACTCCAAGCTACTCCTTGTGAGAGCAATGCACGGCCGAGCCATCCACATGTGTCACTCAAGCAGCTTTCAGGTTGTTGCAATGTGTTTCCTTGAGTGAAGAGGGAAGGGGGAGAGGGGAGAAGAGAGGGGACAAGAGAGGGAGAAGGAGAAGGGAACACCCAAAACACTCTTGTAAGAAAAGAGGGAGCTTGTATTCCAACTTGTGCAAACAACAATGAAGACCAAAGTCAACCCTTTGCTCGGGGGGGTCACTCATCATATGTAACCCTATCACGTGAGTTCAACAGAAGGATATTTTTTATATCTAAAATTTACAAAAATAAATATACATAAGGGACTATTTAAAATACTTTTGGAAAAAATTTACAGATTTGTACAGAAAAGGGGTACATTTTACTAATGAAAAATTTACAGATAAGGGATTTAAGAAATAGGCTTTGAACGCACGTGATATAGAGGGTTTATTCATAGTGACCCCCCCGAGACCCTTTGGCCTTTTATACATGTCGCTTTTTGAAGAGAGGGCCAATCCTTTTCCTTTTAGCACTCTCCCTCTCTTTACATTAAAAGGCTCTTGGGCCCATAGGCTTCCAAGGCATATTGCTATTATGTCCATCTCTCCCTACTAGTGGAAATAGTGCTTGTGTTAACCATATAAGAGTGCTTGGGATAAGCCCGGCATTAGGAGGTGTTCCTAATCAGCTCCCAAATAGAGCTTGTGTTAGATCGTGCCTCCAAGAACTAAGCTATTTGGGGCTCAAACCCCCTGTATGAGGCTCAGAACCTGGAGAAACGAGGCTTAACTCTCGCGAGATACTTAACCACAGCTTGTCATAGCTATAGCTTGCACAGCTAGAACCTACAACTTGTGAGCTGGAACTTGCAATCTGTGAGATGGAACCTACAACTTGTGCCCGTTGCCTGCAATGTTTGACCTTAGGGTAATTGGGGCTCAAACTCTCTAAGCTTGTACTGTACTCCTTCATTGGCTACAACCGTTGAAGTAAATCATGAAACCTAATCACTTCTAATCATTGATTACCCTGCATTTGGCAAGACTGTACTCCATGGATGTTAACAGTATCATACTTTGGTTTATGGAACTCAAACTTCCCTTGACGAAGCAAAATTTATATCCTTGCACGAAGGGTAAGAATGGAGTAGTACAATCTTTAACCGACTAACCATGGACATGGGGGAATGGAGTAGTACAATCTTTAACCTACTAACTATGGACATGGGGAAAAAAAGAGAGGACATGTGGCAGCTTGGAGAAAGAGTTGCCACATGTCTCGAATAGAGACGATTGTGGATTATTTTGTTAGATGTGTGCGCTCTCATGGGAGACTTGGGGTACCTAATTGTGATTGGTCCATGCACACTGGACAATGCATGTCACTTGTAGAAGACACTTGGCGAATGTTTATAGGCGCATCTACGATGGAAGATCTGGAGTCTTCGGTACATGGTGACCCTTGGCAGCTCTCACATTTTGGCGGTGATCGTGGGCGGCGGTGGCTTCCTCCCTAAAATGCAAAATAGTCGATGATCTCCCTCTCTTTGTTGTGAAGGCTTCGAGCCTTGGTCTGTGTCCTGTAGCAGCTAGCTGCGTTAGTCTTTAGGGTCCTTAGAGCTCGTCGTTTTCTCTGGTCTTGTATCAGCCAACAAACCCCGTAGGTTGAGGCCAATAATAAAGAAGAGAAGTTTACGGTTTGTCTCTCATATTGAGCATCTGTTCATTTTCTAAGTAATCCCGTGTACAACTTGATTAAATAGACTTTAATTGCTATGAGTGGTATCAAAGTGGATAATCTGAGGGGCCTGAGAGATTTTGAATAATTCCATCGTCGTGAGAGTGTTGAGATCAGAGTTCATGTGTTTGTCGTTGCGGTCGATCTCTGAGATCTTGTGAAGAATCTTTCTTTAAAGCTTGCAATAATGGATGTCAAGAGGATTTGCTCGACGATCTGAGAGTTGCTTCCTGGTGTTTCCAAAGCAATTGAGAAGACCTAGAAATAGGTGTAATCGGAGAAGAAGATCAGGTCTAGATGTGTTGGCCAAAGCTTGTTTCCAAGACCAATTAGGTCTTATTTCATGAATTTATGGAGACGATATAGAAAATGAAATCTGAGGCCTCATTTGTGAAGTTTAATGGGAGAAGTTTTGCTAGTTGGCAAATTTTCACCAAACTATGGTACATGTAGAAGGGACTGTGGGATATTGTGTCTAGCACAAAGAAGGAACCGACCTCAGGAGAAGTTGAGAAACGGCTTTGGAGGGAGCAGAGTGACAAAGCCATGGGCATGATGGGCCGCGCTCTAAAGAGGAGTACTTTCACCACTTGGAAATGTCGAAGTCTACCACAGTGAATTGGGTAATTCTTGAGGCACTATTCGGAGTTAAGATGCGCCATTCGAGAGCCAATTTGAAACAATAGTTATATGATCTTACGAATGGATGATAGTGAAGATCTCGCCACTTCTTCATTGAAATGACCATTGCATTGAAATGAAAACTAAGAAAACTTAATACCAATGATAGCCAAACATAAGCAGAAGGACTGAATACGTTCCTGATGTAGTGTTTTAGTCACTTAGTTTTACTTTGATTAATGAAAAGCAAGGGAGTCTACTGCATTCGCTGTATGTACATCAGTATGTGCACAGCTGGCGGTTGGAATAAAACATACCTGCAGTAGACATAGGAATGTTGTTAATGAAACGAAACAAAAAAGTTACTACCGAACGTTCAATCACGATACAAACTTTTAGAAGGATACAAACTACTTGCCTTCTGCATAAGCTTGACTTGTTGCAAGATGAAAGACCTTGCACAGAGATTGTTTAATAGGTTTTTCAATACTCGATTGGGCCTCCAAATGGGTTACATTGGCGGTTTACCAACACCAGTAATCATAATAGGTGCTGCGTAGGAAACGTCAGGTAGAGCTACAGCAATTTTCCCCTCTTTTATTGGGTTGGGCGATTCTGCAAATTGCAAAAACACGTTAAGTATCTAGATAAGAAGAAACAGCTCACTGAATGAAGAGCTATTTGCATGCAAAATATGCTACCATCAAAGACACACCGATCGATCTCTGTGTCCGCTTCTTTTTCTTTGCCATAACACTTCTCTAGATCTATTCAAATCGAAAGGATTATTTGACAGTTCAAAACCATGCAGACTTGCAAAACACGATCAACAACACGGTTGCCAAATGTAGCACATCAACTCATTTCAATTGGTAAACCAACCTACAGATTTGCGCAAGCAACACATGTGGATAGAAGAAGAATGAGACAAGAAGTCAGTAGATCTGTGAGGGACCAAATGATCTTTAGTCACAGAACTCAATCCAACCAGCGAAGCAACAATTGGTACGTGAATTGCTGATTGATATTTGCACACAAGAAATGATTGAAGCTTGATATCAAACAGCGGAAGCTCGGATGTGGGAACACTTACTGCAGACGCTAAAAAATGTATAAGGAATATGAGCAACAACACGGTTGCCACATGTATTGGTTTCCATCAGAAAAACGACCATGCACAAAGGCTGTCCTGTTTTCAGTAGATGCTCGAAATCCAAGACACAAATCTCTTAGTCTGTGGAATATAATTCGAATGCGACGCAGGATTTCTTTTATATCACACAACGAAAAAGGAGGTGGGGGAGGGAGAGCAAACGCGAGACAGCGCTGCAGCACCTATCGGCAAAAGATCATCGACAAAGAGATGGTAGGAGAACCAAAGTTTTGTGCATCTCAATCGCTTTCGACAGAACGTCAGTGGAATTCAGTGGAGGACAAATCATCCGGCGCTTGAATCAGAATCCTATGTCTACTCCGGCTTCAATCAAATGAGAGTAGGAATAAATATAGGGACAAGATGTTGGCGTATTTGTACTTCCTTCATAGAAAACAAACTAACGAGCTGTGCAGCAAAATTGTCCAGAATGCTGATTAAACAAAAGATTGAGATGCGCACGAAGTACAATGAAGCAAAGTCAAATCTATTCATTTATTACAGAAGCAGATTTCATTGCACGATTGGAAAAATCGCTTAAAGATTACAACACGCAACAGAAGAAGTTTCATTAAGGCATGACACCTAAATGAAATACAATTTCATAAACAAAGAAATAGAATCCCATTACATACGAAACAGGAAAACAAAATTCGTAGGTGAGAACGACGGGTTCGGCAAGAAGAAGAAAAGCGATACGTAGACGTTGAAGTGGAAGCTTGGAAACCTTTTCCAAAGGTATTGGTCTCCATATTCATGGCCTCCGGTGTGGAATCCATATTTGCCATTGGAAAAAATAGACGAAGAAAGCAAAGCGAACCAGATGCAGAAGGATTATTTATAGAACCTCCACAAGCTACGCCCGTCTACCCGTCTGAAAGATAAGGCGAGTCGAATTATCCTTCAAGATCTCCAACTTCAATGCTGGAGTAAAGATTCAAATAGCAAAAGAGGGCAGGGATGATGAGTTGAAAGCGAAGAGAGAGAGAGAGATCAAATTGAAAGGGATGAGGGAAACAAAGAGAGAGAGAAATGTTGGGAGCATGGGTGAATCAAAGTCCCTCAAAAACGTGGCCAAAATAAATAAAAAATAAGCATGTATTTTCTCTTTAGGCAGGTAGCATTGTGGAATGAAAAGGAATTCTAGCATGTGGTTGAGCCACGTGTCTAGGTAATAACCTTGGATTTACACTAATCCAAGGGTTATTGAATGTGGCAACTGCTTGTGAGAGGGGGCGATGGCCGCACTGCCTGCTTGCAATTCTCTTTGAATTCAATCCCTAGCCTTCTCCTTCACGGTTACATCTGTGTTCTGCATGAAGAAGAGAATGGCAATGGCGATGCGAAGGGCTACTTCTTCTTCTTCTTCTGTAACCCATCTCTTCTACTCCTCTCCCTCTCCTTGGTCATTGTCTGAGGAGGTGCAAAGTTGTTGAAGAAGAAGAAGAAGACGCCTTAGGGAATTGCCTTCAACCTTTCACTATGTGCTTTATCGATGGAGAGCTCTGGATCCTCTCTGGAAGCATACCGGAGGAGGAGATATGGCCTCAGTTGTCCTGTGGTCTATTACAGGCTCCGGTTTCTGCATTCCTGGAGCTTCTTAGTGTCTTCAAAGGTGCTTTACATCAATCCGATAACAAAGCTCCGAGTACTTCTTCACCACTTGCATTGAACCGGAATAGAGATCCTAGCACAGGGGTAGCTGCGGGCGATGGAGAGGTATCTATCAAAATAATTGCTTCCGGGGAGATGGACCAGGGCAGAACAGGGAGGACGGCAGCTGATGAAGCCACTAGCAGCTCCACAGTATCATTGCCTGTAGTGGCCTCCATTGAGAGTGGTTCAAGTTCGTCTCCATCAGCAAGTCCATTGGTCGGACCCGAAGGTGTAGAGAGTTTTGAAACCGGTACTATGGTGAATGAAAGGGAAACAACTCCACATAGATACGACTTTCAGCAGCTGGCGAGATGGATTGAGCAAGTACTTCCCTTTTCAATGCTTCTATTGATAGTCTGAATTTGCAAGGTAAAAGTTCTTTAATGTGAGGCATCTTTAAGTGACTACATAAACTATTTTGAATTTTGATCTACATGCTGGATCTTGCGACTTGATTTTCAATCACCCTTTTGGGTCAAATTGAAAACCTGGTTGGCTCTTAGGAAAATGTATGGAGGGCAGTAATTAAAGGTTGAGACTTCTTGTGTGGGTATGTCGAGTGCTTAGCCTTCGCGTTATAGGAGGGACAAGGTAGGCAAAACCTTTAGACGTCATTGTGTAGAGAGTATTTCCGTTATTGCCTTCTTTTATCTATCCATCGATCTATGTGTGTGTCTCCTTAAAAAGCAAGTAAGAAGGTCCCATATTTTTCTCCGGTATGTTAATGAAGGTGCTATGTACAGCCCTTCATGCTGCAGTCTTTGTGACCCCTTGTTAAGAAAGAATCCAGTTAACTTTTGGGTCTGTCTATATGCTAATCTTGTTTTTGTGTTTATAGCGTTTGGGAAGGACATTTAGGACATTTGTTGGTACATGATGTTAGCAACCGGAACATATGAAGCAAACGTTCCTATCATCAAGCTCAAATTTCCTGCATTTTCCTCAAGAGATACAAGCTCAAGATTTTTTTAAATTTTCCTATTGTGAGTTGTAATCAAGAAAACTGTCCCAAACCTTGCCCAATCTCCCATCTCTTTATTAGTGCTTGGAATCTCCATGATAAGTATTGCCATCAGACTCAAATCTTGCAGGTTGATAACGTGATAGCAATAGCACCGTTTGGTTTGCTTTTACAGGATGAAGTTCGGCATGCTCGTGGATTCATCTAGATATTTTGCTACCTTGATTAAAAAATCAGGAACACCATGCCAAATCTTGTCTCATTGTCCACCTCTGTAATAGTATGATTTCCTCGGTCTAGCAATAATACAATTGGTGACCAGCTTCTGGCTGCAGCATTATTAGATGCAAGTACTGACTGAGTTGCATGGAGCCTTATCCATGATTGTTTGTGAAGCTATCACAATTGAGACCTCCTGGCTATAGTGTCCGTAAATGCAAATTTACCAAAATAGAAGCTGATTGACTCTGAAAATTTGACCTGACTATCAAAGATTTTCTTGTTATGCACAATTTTAGTTGCACATCTGACCTGGTACTTAATCTCTCAAACACTCTCTTTTGTGCTGGCCTGAATCATGTCACCAACATAATATTCTCTTTTTGGCTTTCTGTGGTGATGATTAAATCAAATGATCTTCTTCGAAAACAGACTGCATTAAAGGTAACATAATGGAGTGTTAGCTTACTCAGTGTCCTTTGTTACACTGTTGGAGACGGGAGGAGGGTTTGGATGCTAATGAGTACGGTGTTCATTCAATTTCTTGTTAGCTTTTCTGTATGCAATGGCTTCTTCTTAACATTTCTTCTAGCTACATCATTGCATAGTGATCATATTTGAAAAGGACTTGTGTAGAATTACGTCATTGAATGGGTCAACAAAATATGTTGTTAGAAAAGCATATCTATCTATAAAGCTACACAGGCTTTGTAAGGAGTCTGTTTCCCAAATTTAGGATATACACAGCATTCTGTTCAAGCACACAAAATTTAAAAAATATTATGTAGCACGTCTATCAGAGCATCTATAAACGCATCTATATACGTGTCTGTCTATTCGAGGGTGTCTATTTGCATGTCTACAGATGCATCTATAAACATGTTTATGGATGCGTTTGTCTATTTTTTAAAATTTCTAGCAGATATTTATGTGTCTATATGCACGTCTATAGGTGCGTCTGTCTACTATGTAGACGTGCCTTTAGACGCGGGTCTGTAGACGCACGGCATGTTCCTTGGTATTATAATTTTTGGAGAGGAAATGTGCCAACTCTCCCCCCACACGAATGTGTGGTTAAGTTTATTTGTTTATGTGTTGGATACAAAGTGCTATGTGCTAAATTCAAAAATGCTAGTTGCTCAGCGCTATGTGCTATATGCAAAATACTATGTAAAAACAAAGTACCATGTGCAAAATGCAAAGTGCTATGTTCTATATCCCAAACTCAAATTGCTACATACTATATGCAAAATACTATGAGCAAAATGCAAAATGATATGAACCCAAGGAAGGGCACGTTCCTTGGTCTTATAATTTTATGTGTTGGATACAAAGTGCTATATGCTAAATACAAAAATGCTACTTGCTCAATGCTAAGTGCTAATTCTAAATGCAAAATGCTATGTATGAAATTCAGAGTGCTATATCTCAAATTCAAATTGCTACCAAATATATATAAAATGATAAATGAAAAGTGCTATATCCCAAATTCAAATAGCTACAAAATATATGCTAAACACAAACTCCTATGTACAAAAAGAAAGAGCTATTTACCATGTTCTATATTCAAAATGCTATATGTTACATTCAAATTGCTATATGCTATATTCAAATTAGTATCAACATAAACTAAAGATGTTATAAATTTTGTGTGAAAAATATGAAGTGTTAACAACCTTGATATTTTGTTTGCAGATTATTCGAATTGGTGAATTTCAAGTCATTTTTAACACTCTGATCTCTCTCTGATCTACAACAGGAAAATAAAGTAGGTGCTTCTACTTTAACATATAATTTACTTTACAAATATGAAAAGGTCACTTATTTGAAGGAGAGAACGTGTTTCCTACGTTAAGCATAATAGAGAACAAGAAAAGACGATTATAACCAAGTTTCTCTTCATGGCTATTCATCGATAAATTTCTAAGAGAATGGAACCAAATTACTTCTTAATATATTTTGAAGATGCAATATTGTGTGTCTTGTGGTAGAATAGGATTTAACACAGGTTCTTTTACAAAGTTAAAATAAGTAATATTACTACTAGAATCAAGTATAACACCATATGACTTATCCAATACGTTCATAAGTTTGCATGTAGAAAATGGCCTAAGACATAAATAAAAAATGGCTTGTAAAGCATGCATAGATAGTCCATTCAGAAAGTTATACTCGGTTTCCTATGATACAGACTATTTACAGAATGTATTAGGTGCGGGCATATTTCAAATGCAAATGCTTTCTATAATCGATATATCCCTAAACTTTTTTAAAGTTATTACATCTTTAGCCCATGATCAATTGCCCATGTGACATGCATACCTCATGCCCATAGGGCTATCTCTCATGCCTCCCAATCCTATGCAAATACCATGGCCCTTTGCTCTCCTTGTGTTGGTAGCTTATAGGTAAGACTATGAAACCCTCTACTCCAATAGGAATTTTGTAAAGCTAAGCTCTTTGCTTATTTCCAACATAATTGTAGATATTAGAAGCTACACTAGATGTTTCATTGTATATAGAAATAGGGCTAATGCTTCCTTTCATAGCTTTTCCCTCTTCATGCAGCCTGAGGATCATTAATGGAGCTCAGCGCACCATATAGCTCAATGCACATATACCTAGAACAACGACCACCCAAGATGTTGATATGGCATGTTAGCCATTTTAACACTAATACCTAAATGAAAATTGCTATATACTAAATGCAAAGTTCTATATACCAAACTCAAATTGCTACATGCTATATGCAAAATACTATGTGCAAAATACAAAATCATACAAAATACTAAGTGCAAAATTCAAAATGATATGAACCCAAGGAAGGGCACATTCCTTGGTCTTATAATTTTTGGAGAGGAAATGTGCCAACTCTCCCCCCACACGAATGTGTGGTTAAGTTTATTAATTTATGTGTTCAATAAAAAGTGCTATGTGCTAAATGCAAAAATGCTGGTTGCTCAATGCTATGTACTTAATGAAAAATACTATGTACAAAATACAAAATCATACAGGTCTGAAAACAAAGTACCATGTGCAAAATGCAAAGTGCTATGTTCTATATCCCAAACTCAAATTGCTACATACTATATGCAAAATACTATGTGCAAAATACAAAATGATATGAACCCAAGGAAGGGCATGTTCCTTGGTCTTATAATTTTTGGAGAGGAAATGTGCTGACTCTCCCCCCACACGAATGTGTGGTTAAGTTTAGTAATTTATGTGTTCGATAAAAAGTGCTATGTGCTAAATGCAAAAATGCTAGTTGCTCAATGCTATGTACTAAATGCAAAATACTATGTACAAAATACAAAATCATACAGTTCTAAAAACAAAGTACCATGTGCAAAATGCAAAGTGCTATGTTCTATATCCCAAACTCAAATTACTACATACTATATGTAAAATACTATGTGCAAAATGCAATGAACCCAAGGAAGGTTACGTTCCTTGGTCTTATAATTTTTGGAGAGGAAATGTGCCAACTCTCTACCCACACGAATGTGTGGTTAAGTTTATTTGTTTATGTGTTGGATACAAAGTGTTATATGCTAAATGCAAAAATGCTAGTTGATCAATGCTAAGTGCTAATTCTAAATGAAAAATGCTATGTACAAAAATCAAAGTGTGTATCTCAAATTCAAATTACCACCTAATATATACAAAGTAATAAATGAAAACTGCTATATCCCAAATTCAAATAGCTACAAAATATATGCTAAACAGAAAATCCTATGGGCAAAAAGAAAGAGCTATTTACCATGGTCTATATTTGAAATGCTATATGCTACATTCAAATTCCTATATGCTATATTCAAATTGGTTTCAACATAAACTAGAGACGTTATAAATTTTGAGTGAAAAATATAGTGTGTTAAAAACCTTGATATTTTGTTTGCAGATTATTCGAATTAGAGAATTTCAAGACATATTTAGCACTATCATCTACAATGAGAAAATAAAGTAGGTGCTTCTACTTTAACATATAATTTACTTTACAAATATGAAAAGTTCACTTATTGAAATGAGAAAACTTGCTTCCTACTTTAGCATAGAAAACAAGAAAAGATGATTACAAACGAGTTTCTCTTCATGGCTATTCATCGATAAATTTCTAGAAGAATGGAACCAAATCACTTCTCAATATATTTCAAAGATGCAATATTGTGTATATTGTGGTAGAATAGAATTTAACACAAGTTCTTTTACAAAGTTAAAATCAGTAATATCACTACTAGAATCAAGTATAACACCATACGACTTATCCAATACGTTCATAAGTTTGCATGTAGAAAATTGCCTAGGATATAGATAAAAAATGACTTGTAAAGCATGCATAGATAGTCCATTCAGAAAGTTGTACTCGGTTCCCTACGATCCAAACTATTTACAGAACGTATTAGGTGCGGACATACTTCAAATGCAAATTCTTTCTATAATCGATACATTCCTAAACATTTCTAAAGGTGTTACATCTCTAGCAACAAGTATATTACAAAGGAGATTGATGTTGGATAATCCACTAATATGTTGGAATCACCAACAAAGATTTTATAGTAACTCAACAAACTTACTTTCAACAACAAAACACGTTCTAGCGTTTAACTCTAGAACAAAGCCCATATTTAAAAAATACTTGACAATGTATGAAGGACCGCATCCAAAACTAGGACTAAGTGTTCTTTCTTCAGAAGTTATTTCTAATATTCTTGAAAGACACTCTGTTGACTCCATTTAATCTTATGAAAATTGCACATGAGGACAACTACTTGTTATTACTAGAACAAATCAACATGCTACCTACAACTCATCAATTCAAAAAAAAAACATCGCATGAAGTCGGCACAATTGTACTTTGTGATTCAACAAGAATTATTGAGCGTTAGCTCATAACATCTATGGAAGGTCTGTCACAATGTGACGAATTAACACTAGAGTATGCATTATTCCCATTCCTCTATCCTTTTGGATATAGTGCTCATGATGGCAAGATGTTCTTCAACGTATATTTAAAAATGAGAATATCAACATTGTTCTCCATTTTCACTCTTTACAAACCATACTTGTTATTGATGTACCAAATACGTCAATCTATTTTAATAGCAAACTCTACTCAAACTACAGTATTACAAAGAGATATTGACCAACAAAGATGACAAGATCCAAGAATATCTGAATAAGAGATAATTAGACGTATTCTTAAGTTTCAGATACCAAGTTCTATTCCTGGATCTCCTTCATGGCACCGTAGAAACTTAAAAGATCTAATAGCAATGGTTGACACATGGGGCCTTCCCAATATATTCCTTACACTTACTGCAAATGAGGTATCAACCACGAGATGGTGTGAAATTGATCAAATAGAAACCATTGCTAAACAATTCAATAAAAACTTCACATGGAGAGATTGTCCAGTTGAATGCGCAGTGCTCTTCCATGTTAGACTGCAACAATTCTTAGCAAGATATATTCTGTGTGATAAAGGACTACTAGGTAGAGTCAGTATTCACATCATAAGCTATGAGGTACAAAATCGAGGATCTATGCATGCACACATGATGCTATGGATAGATGAACAAGACATAGATATCGTATCAAAACAAATAGATGCACATATCCCTTACACGAATGATTTTAATAATTGGCCAGAGAATTCAATTCAAAGAAAGCTTAACTATATGGTAATAAGAAAACAATTCCACACATGTACGCCAACATGCAATCTATTTGACTCAAGCACAAACCACAAATGCAAATACGGATTTCCATATCCTATACATTTAGAGACTAAACCTACTATAGATCCTCTAACACAAAGATGGATCTACTTCCGTCCATCCCTAGAACATTGTAATGTCGTTCCATACCATGCAGGAATATTACTCTTGTGGCAAGCACATATGAATTTCAAAAAATAACCAACAAAGGCCTATCATATTACCTTCTAAAATATGCTATGAAAAGTGAACCCGTGGGACACATGAACTTGAATCATGGTGATGCAAAACTTCTAGGACTAGATAATCTAGATCCAATTAAATTGAAAATGATATATGCATACATTCTTTCAAAGCCAACATCTCCCACAGAGGCAGCATTGTCATGCTTACAAATATCTACCATTCAAAGAAGCGAATCTGTGCATTTCATTGACTCCTCTCCCCCATCTATGCGCCAAAAAAACCTTCGTGAAAATTGTGTTTCTATAATGCATCCTATAGATACATATTGAGGTTATCCAAGTGTCATGGAAAACTTGACCTTAAATTCACTTTATAAATTAAGTCAAAATGGAAAATATTATTTAAAAATTTCTAGGAAATAGCACTAAATTCATTTATACATATTCTAGCTCAATACAGCTACCTGCCCGAATCTAGTTTACTGAGTGAGCGTGCCTTCACTTAGGCCAACTAGTGGCAGGCCAAAAAAACAGCAAATGGATTGGGTGGCTAACAAGTCAAAGGTGGTAATAGGTGGAGTCTATTACACATCGATTGAGTTTTTGTCGCAGTCCATTACTATTTCTGACCAAACTCAAAACAAATGGACGTGATCACCACATCCGGGCACCAAGACGTGATCCATGCATGATTCAGGAAAGTCGAGACTGTCGAGGCTTGAGAGCTTTTCGTTGGGAAATAATGATGGAGAATCAGCTGCGGCACTCGCAAACCTGAGGGACCGATTGCGAAGCGTTAGAATTGGGCTGAGGAGGAGGAGGAGCAGAAACAGAAGAGCTCTGGAAGTTGGCTATAACAGCACCCAGCCAGTTGCCGATGTGTGTGGCATTGAGTCCTAGCGGTTGGTCTTTATAGTGGCTGAAGCAGTCACTTGCTTTGCTTGGATCTGAACAGGGCTCCGTATTTGGGTCCCTCCAGTACCCTTCGTGCTGCAAGCCCACCCAGCGTGCCAGGTTGCGGTAGATGAATTGGCCATTTCCGGCGAGCTCCAACCAGCCTCTGGGAAACATCTCCATGACTCGACCTCCCGGCGACATGAAGATGATGTTGGTCAGCTGCGCTCCATGAGCAGACACCAGAATATCTGTGTGGCTCATGCCTTCTACCTAATGAGAAGAGAAAGAGAGAGAGATCAGATGGGAAAAGGACTATCCGCTGGAATCGCAACAATTCGCGCAGCAGAAAAGTGCATTTATAAAGAAATCGAGTATGTGCTTTATCCGTCGTGAGCAGGGAGAATGATGAAACCTGTTGACAGAATGTGAGATTGGAAACATACATGACGGACCACCTACACCCGTTCACAAGTTCGCATTGCTGCCTCACCACGTCTCGCCATGCGTCTTCGTCTTTAAATCCCCGCCCTCCCGATCGAGCTACCAGGGTGACTCTCACCTCGCCATCCTTGGGCGTGCTGACCGCCGACACGTTGCAGCTCTGGCGAGCTTGACACCGGGCTTCCGTGTACATCTTCCTTCGCATTTGTCCTCGCATCCCATGTATCCCAATGCGGCTAACTATCGCTTGCTCAAAACATACCGGGTGCTCCCCACTGCTAATCGTTTCCACTGTATGCGGCAATCCCGCGGCTCTCATCACGTTGCCAATCCAATTGCCAATCTCGTTTCTATATTCGGCTTGATGGAAAGTCAGTAGCCTCGAAGCAGCACCACATCCATTGTCTATTCTCCAGTAGACGAATTGTATTAGATTGTACATGGCGTGCCAAGGATTGCCGAAGTCCCAATACGTATCGGAGATCAGTGTGATACCTGACAGTAAGACGGAGCTGATCGGCAGGCCGTCCTTAAAAGCAAATGCGTAGAAGTTCCTCGTTCCGTCGGACGTATTGTTCCCCTTGAGGCAGAGCAAACGATCATGTGACAGGGCGGATGGAAATGTGAATATCTCGGGAGGCCCCTCGCCGGCCATCCCCCTTCCTTTCAGTACGGACATGAAATAATGCCACATATGTCCATCTGTGTCTGCACCAGTAGTATCCACGTCTTTGAGAGGTACGAATTGGACGCTCAGAGAGAGCTGCTGTTTAAAGACCTGAGCTGCGATTTCCAGCTCCTTTACCTTCCTTTCGACCGTCGATCCCAGTTGCTCCTTACGATGCCCATTTGCCTCCAGCTCAGCCAGACGCTCCAGGATGAGTTCAGTCTGATTCTGATTCATGCTTAAGGCGTGCCGAGATCTTTCAAGAATGTGGATAGTATCGAGTAGGTAGCTGCTATAATTTAAGTGCTCGTTGAGAGCAGACAAGCGCTGCGCTGACTCCTGCCGGAGAAGTCTGGCGAACTGGGATATAACCACCAGGACAGCCACGAGGATAACCACGAGAAGGATGAAGTTGGGGGCACGAGGGAAGCTAGCAGGGGGAGCCATTTTGGAACTAACAAGTGCGGTTTTGCATGATGGTTGTGGAGGTTGGTAAAGAGAAGGCAAATTCGGAGCCGAAAAGGCAAGTGGTGATACGCATGAGGGATGCTCTATGGATGTAATGAAAAGAACGAGGTGGGTTGTCAAGGCAACAAAGAGAGGAGGAGGAGGTGGAGGAGAATAAGAAGACACTAGAGAGTGAGTGAAGAAGAAGAAGAACATTATTTTTTTACATGCTCTTTACTTTAAAATGAAGAAGAGGAAGAAAAAGGAGTTAGAGAGCCAATAAAGAAGAATAAAATCTATATACAAGCCCTTTATATACATGTTTAAATACTCTATATCATAAGCTACTCCCAATTTTCAAAATGCGACCCTTTCCCCCCCCTCTATAGACGTGAGCACAATGCACATCGTGACCCACTTGTCAAAGCTTTTAAAAGCCTTGCCTTGGTGTAAGCTCTCGCTCTCATAAGTTGCTTTGTATCTCTTTCCCTTATTCATTCCTTTTTAGTTATCCCAAGACCTCTTTTGAGCTCTTGTCATTCCGTTTTCCTTTCCTTTCTAGTTATCCCTTATCCATTCCGTTCTAGTATCCCAAGGCGTCTTTTGGGCTCTTTTCATTCACTTTTCCTTTTATAAGCTTCTTCAGTTATCCCAACCAGTTTTGTTTTTATCATTGACAAGTGGACTCTTGCTTACATCAACCTTAACACAAGTATTCCAACTTTGTATATTACTCCCTTTTCCTTTGAACTTTCCTTTCTTGTTATCCTAATACCTCTTTTGTTTTCACCATTGACACTGGAGTCTTGCTTACATCAAAATTAACACAAATTTTCCAACCATTCTACAAGCTCCAAATTCTCTCTCTCGCGACTTAAATGTTATAAAAAGAAAAAAGAAAGTCGACATAGCTTTGGGTTTGTAGCTCACTCACTTTCCTTTCTCAATATTACCCTTTCTCAATCAAAGAGAAATGTTAATCTCTTGTAATGAATCAACGAGGACCTCCCATAATAAATGTGCCATAGAGAACATTTCCTTCAAGTAAAATTCTTTGATTACAACCTTTGCAACTTGCAAACTATTAACCAAACAAAGCGTGGTGGTTTGTTGCATATCATATATGGTCCCTTGGCGGGTCCCCTTTATATTCAAGGGCCATATTGACATGCCTATATGTCCAGTGCTTGTTAATTTGTCCCTTGCCCCTAAAGGGCTGATGGGCACCCCCTTTGCATGCGCTTTAATACCACCTATGTTGAGACATGTGCAAAGTATAGTGCCTATGGGATGTGGTTCGCATGGTCGATCACAAGTTATCCCATTTTTTCACCTAGTGTCGGGCACAATCGTAAAAAAACATGCCTCGAGGTGTGTTATTCAAAACTGCATGTATCCGATGGGCATCCCTTTTGACATGCATCAAGACTGCATATTTAAATGTAGGTGAAGAGTATCATGCCCATCAGATGTGGTTTGTATAATTGATCACGCATTAAACCATGTTTTTCACCTAGTGTCATGCACAATCGTCAAAAAACACACTCCGAGGTGTGTTATTCGAAGGTGCACATATCCAATAGGCATCCTCCTTTGCATGCATGTCAATCTCACCTATTTTAAGGTAGGTGCAAAGTATTGTGCCCATTGAATGTGGTTCGTATGGTCGATCACGCATGAAACCATGTTTTTTACCTAGTGTCCTATAGAATCGTCAAAAAACCCGCTTCCAGGTGTGTTATTCGCACACACATGTATCCGATAAGCACTCTTATTTGCATGTTCATCAATTCCACCTATGTTGAGGCAAGTGCAAAGTGTCATGCCATCGGATATGATTTTCATGGTCGATCACCCATCAAACCATGTTTTTCACCTTAGGGTGTCATGCACAATTGTCAAAAAACACGTACCAAGGTCTGTTATTCAAAGGCGTACATATCCGATGGGCATCCTGCTTTGCACGTGCCTTAATGCCACCTATTTTGAGGCATGTGCAAAGTTTTATGCCCATCGGATATGGTTCGCATGGTCGATCACCCATCAAATTGTGTTTTTTGCCTTAGTGTGTCATGCACGATTGTTAAAAAACATGCTCTGAGGTGTGGTATTCAAAGTTGCACATATTCGAGAGGCATCCTTCTTTGCACTTGCATCAATCCCCCCTATTCTGAGGCAAGGGTAAAGTATTGTGCCCATCGAATATGGTTCTCATGGTCTATAACCCATCCAACCATGTTTTTCACCTTAGAGTGTCATGCACAATCATCAAAAAACACGCTTCGAGGCGTGTTATTCAAAGGCGCACGTATCCAATGGGCATCCTGATTTGCAAGCACATTGATCCTAACTATTTGGAGGCATGTGAAAAGTAGCATTCCCATCAGATGTGGTTTGCATGGTTGATCACATGTGAAACCATGCTTTTCACCTAGTGTCGGGCACAATCATCAAAAGACACGCTTCAAGGTGTGTTATTGGAAGGCACACGTATCCGATGAGAATACCCTTTGCAAGCATGTCAATACCAGCTATGTTGAGGCAAGTTCAAAGTATCATGCCCATCAGATGTGGTTCGCATGGTCGATCATGCGTTAACTTCATGTTTTCACCTAATGTTGGGCACAATCTTCAAAAAACACGCCTTGAGGTGTGCTATTTGAACTTGCACGTATCTGATGGGAGTCCCTCTTTGCACGCATGTCAATCCCACCTATGTTCAGGTAGGTGCAAAGTATCACAAGTGATGATCTGCCTAAGTATAAGGTCCGTTTAGTTGCTAAAGGGTTCAAGCAAGAGAAGGGTGTGGACTTTGATGAGATCTCATCTCTGGTTGTGAAGATGACCACACTTAGATATATACTTGGACTTGTGGTAGAAAGGATATGGAGCTTATGCGGATGGATGTTAAGATAGCTTTCTTGCATGGGATTTGCATGAGGAAATTTACATGGTACAGCCGGAAGGGTTTGAAGAAAAGGGCAAAAGCATCGAGTCATAAAAAATGACAACAAAATCATGCAAACGACAAGTCAACTCCATTTTTTGAAAAAATCCCCAAAAATGTGCATTTTGTCAAAATTAGAGGGACGAAATATACACTTCATGTCAAACATTTTAAAAAACTAGTACTTTTATGAAAAAAGAATGCATAAAATGTTACTTACATTTTACTCCAGAATCCAAAAATGTCTAGTACTATCAATTGAAAAAAGTGTTCTCTTCTTTAATTTGAAAAACACGACAAATTACAAAGAAGAAGAAACTCCTTTATTCAACTAAGAGAGTCGTTAGAGATTTTGCTTTAAAATACCAATTGTTTTTCATGCAAGTGCCCATATATTTTTAACTCAAATCCATATACAAGGATTTCTACATCCTATAAATCAAGCATGTCCACACATCGATGAATTCCTTTTTTTTTTTTTAATCGCATTGTTTAAGCACCTCTACATGATATGTTCCCTGAAGTCCATTGGTTGAAAGATTCTTTTATGAATTGACTTCCACATAAGTAACAACATTGCCCTCATGGATAAGTACGCATTTCTAGAATACTTGTTGTACATAGCATGCTATCCACAAATCGCTAATTCATAAAATGATGTGACTTTAAGATCTAATACAATTTGATGAAACACTTTTAGTGCATTGTCTAACAAAACAACTTTTCTTTTTTATACATAGTTGATCAAATGGTGGAATTTTAATATATTTTGACATTAAGATGGGTAGGTATATATGGAGTCCATGACCATAGAAGAGGTTTATTCAAAGCAAACATGTCTTTTAGATAAAAGTGTTAGAGCTATATATAGCTTTCCCTAACTCAGCCTAGTCCTCAACTATATATATGCCTATGATCCATGAATAGAATCACTTCCTTGGGAGTAACTCTTGTCCATCTCTCTCCTCTTTCTCTTCCTCTCTATATGGTATTAGACCCTGGCTATGCTTTAGCATGACTATGAGGAGAAAGCGACATGATTTTCATCTATCTGGCAACGCGATCATTCACACAATGTTTTTTATGATCATTTTGACTATTGATCGCTAGGTTTTGAGTTGATATGCAAAAGTTATCAAAGATGCATGGCAAATCAACGCTGTGGTCATGATTGATAAAACGGCTCGCGATGGCTTGTTTGAAGCATATGCATTGGTTATTTTGACTGGTTGGATCACTATATTCCAATTTCAGGTAAGAAAGTTATGGTTCTTTATTTTTGCTACCTGTTGTCAATAAACTGGTAGAAGAGTGTTTGGACAAGAAGATGAACACCCATAATCAGAGAGGACTTGATCTAGGACATGAAGGTGGAAAAGGTTCATACTTTTATAGAATCAATAATATTTGAAACAAAAGCAAAAGCAAAGAAAAAATAGACTTAATGATAAGAAGCTTCCTGATATGGTGTCACCCTCTTGCTTTCACTATCCACGAGTTGATCACACAATCTCGCACTCAGTATTTGCGCTCCCTTGGATTTAACACACTAGCATATCATGCTTTTACATTCCCACATGGAGAAATAAGATGCTCAATCACATAAAGAAAACTTATTTAGCTATAGGGCTCCACAAAAATTTAGATGAAGAGGAAACCCAACACCCATTGGTCATATCCATAAAAACTAAGAGCGCAGGATCATTGTTGTAAGCATAATCAATATTTACGGATCAAGATCTTATCTAATCAATGCCAAGTAGAGTCTCAATCTTGTCATTAAGAGTAAGGTAGCCCAATCTAGATGCTTTTGTAGTAATAATTATATACGTTCAACAAACCAAAAAGTTGATTGAGAAAATCACTTGGACAAAAGGTTATCTACCATATGAAAGTAATTTTTTATTGCTATTAGGTCATTAGTGAAAACAAGAGTTTAGCACTTCAGCACTTGTGGTTTCATCCTGCTTTTGCAAAAGTAAAAGCCAATGATGCTTCACATATATTAAGCTAGTTTTTATTTAGTGCATCCTTTATTGACCAGCTTCTTATTTAGTTCATCGCTTGCTGAGTCTTTGTGTAAGTGCTTTGCTACTCAATAGTCATAGAATGCCCTTCAACCAAAGAGCTCTTTCAATATCTATACTCCGGTGCCTCACAAAACTTGATTGTTTTCCAGCAACCACTATGACGTACATCTATGTGTTGGAGCTTTTCTTTGCCTGTTAGTATAGAGATAAACTAGCTTTCTTTAATGTTATACATGATTGGGAACCTTGATATCATCGTAGTTTAGTACAATGCTTTGTTCTTGATATTCCACTTCAAAGGTTATGTTATTTGTATTCCACTACATTCATATGCTTGGTGTTTTATTCGCTACTAATCATAATACATGTATTCTTATGTTTTGCTAACAAGTTTAGCTGCAGCTTCAAGTTTCCATGAATCTCGGTTAAAGAAACTTGCCAAATATTCTATATCAAGCTTTACTTTCAGCATGAGCTGATTGATTCAAAGGAGCTTCCAAAATATTTTGTATTGTTTTGAAGGCTAGATTTTCTTTAATTATCTTTTCATTTTACTTTTGATTTCCTAAATTGTTAGAGCTATATATAGCTTGCCGTAACTTGAACTAGGTCTCACCTAAATATGTGTAACTAGTGATCAATATGAACTAGTCTTTGGGAGTCTATTTGGTGCATCGAGGGTGCATCTATGTTAGATATGCTCAATGCCCCACCCTCCTGGTATCCACCAGTGGTCCAAGGCGCTCAAGTTGTAAGGCCCCCATATGAGGAGAAGCCATGTGTGAGCCCGGGATAATGGATGGATCCTGACTTGCATGTGAGAGGAGGTCTATCAATAATGAGATCATTGATGGTAGAAAGGTGATTGTGTGGGAGCCCCTTATTCTTGCTGGGGCCTGGGGGCCAGTGCCCCCCTGGTGGGGGTTCGAGGGTGAGAGCCCCCGAGGCGACGACATAGGGAATATTCCTTGAATATTCCATGGACGACTAGTCGGTCCCATCGACTAGGTTGACTAGTCGGTTTCATCAGCTAGGTCAGTTCCACCGACTACGTTGATCCGACTACTGCCCTCATTGCTATAAAGAGGCGACCTCCCCAGTCCATTGCACTAGATCAGATCTTCCAGCTAGTAGCTCTTGACCTAGTATTTGTCTAGATCACCATCTAAGCTCCACTGTGGGAGGGTTGGATGGAGCCATCATCTGTACTACATCAGTATTGAAGGAAAATTTGTTCATCTCCAGTTTGTTGTGTACTCTCAATTCTTTGTTCAATTTTTGTTCTGCTGCGCCGTGTAATTTAACAGTCTATCGTCTATTCTTCTTCTCTCTCAAATGGTATCAGAGCTACAAATGTCTTGCTATTGTATGCTCACTATAATGAAGAAAGACAGAAAGTATTAGTTGTTGATTTGATTACATAGTCCTTTCAGTATCTCATTGCTTATTTTCTCTTGTTAATTTTGACATGTCTAACTTGATGTGAGCTTTTAGAGCTATTCTGGTGCAAATTTGAGAAATTTATCGATGGTAAATGGATCATAGAGTAGTTTGTAGAGTGTAGCTCTCATCATGCTCTTTGTTTTGAGCACTTAAACACCCTAATCGGACTTTGGAGTGAAAAGTTACGTCAGTTTTTGTGCCGACTACTTTTTTCTTGGTTTCGTGATCGAGACGATGTTACTACTTTTTGCCAAGAATATCATGGCTTTGTGATAAACGTATTGGTTTTGTGATTGGCACGACCGTAGTGCTTTTCACCAAAAATATCTTCATTTTGTGATCAACAAGCTCTTCTTTTCTCCAAAAATATCGTGGTTTCGTGATCAACAAGCTCAAAGCGCTTTCTTCACATGTATGCTATTTCTAGCAAACTCCCGTCTCACGTTCTATCCTTTTTTGGTATATCTATCACGGTTTCGGCTATAAATAGCCGCCCAGGGCCCAAGCCTATATAAGGGGCCCAGGGGCTCAGTTTTCAACAGAGTAGGGCAGAGCAAGTCAGTTCTCCCCTGTTGGTCTGGATCGTGGATTGTGTGTGGATGCACACCTGCTTGCTAGATTAGCTAGTAGATCGATCCAAGGCTCCTTGAGGGTGCCACCTGGTGGTATAGGACACTAGGCTGGTTGGGATCATGGTTGCGAGATGTGCCAGTTGCCAGCAGCTCAACTTGTGGCTCGGAGGGGGCAAGCAGGGATGTTTTTATCGAAGCTATACTTATATATTAATATTAAATCTTGGCAAAAGTTTATCGAGCTATTTTTTAAAGTTTCACAGCATTTGTAGAACATACTACAATTGCATATATATTCTTTTGAATTTTAAATTAAAGTTGTAAATCTTGGCGAAACTTTAAATTTTCTCTCATAAAAGTTTCAAATCTTGGCAAATTTTTCAAACCTTTATGTTTTAAAGGGCATACAAACTTTTGACACCAATATAAAAGTTTCACTTCTTAACGAAACTAATAGGAAAAAATCATCCATGATCTTGAGTTCTATATTTTCAAAGCAACCATTGTATTCTCGATCATTGATGTGAGCTCTAACAAACATATTCTCTCGAAGTGTGATGGCAATGTCTATAATTGTCAACGGCTTTTCTTTGGGCCAATATTGATCTGTTCCTCTGTTTCAAGGACAAGGTTTTCCTGGTTGGAAAGTGAAGATGTTATTGATACTCGAAGGTGATAATCTTTCGGATATTGTTCTTGGTGATCTTGTTTGTCCATCCCAACCTGTTGATGCAACTGCAAATCATGCTCTTGTGACTCAAGGCCCTCTCTTTGAGTAATGGAGATCTGACTCTACTGATTGACGTTCTCATTGATAAAGCAACTGGTCGGTGCCCCTGCCCTTTTCAATCCTCTTATTTTTGTAGATGAGTCCAACATCTAGAATGAAGAGCCCATAGATGAAGAAGTTGAGGAGCAGGAAGTTGCATTGGCCCTGGAAGTGCTCCAGCGATCTTCTGAACCCCATTCAACTTCTCAAATTCCATCCACCTCGGGCACCACCTCTGTTGACTCTGCAACAATGATATGGTTTCTTGCTTCCCTTCTTGTCGATGGAGAACAATACCTCTTTCTCCATGACATAGAGGTTATGCTTGGTCTCTGGGAGGATGAAACTCTTGGTGTCCTGTGTGGATATGAGGTGGACACGACTATGCAAGAACCTGGTTTTTTGGGAGTAGATGATTCAATAGAATAAGTTCTTGCTTTAACACTGGCCCAAATCAAAGATGCAGTGACATCAATCTACTCTGACCTACCTGATGTTCCAAAAGAAGCCTCCACATCTCACTTCAGACAATAGGAGGCCTCTGGATCCATCCTCATTGACAAAGAGGAAGGGATTGAGCATGACGACTCCATAGTGGTAAGAAACTATGAGCTTTGAATTTCTTCTCTTGGTATACTTTTGCTTTAGTGGAATTCTAATGTAATGTTGGACTATTGTAGGAGGCATTTGAGGTCGACCTATTCTCATCTCGGCAACGCCTTGTTCGCAGTAGCTTCACATTACATTGGCCAAGCAAAAGGGCGCGTTGTGGTTATCCACAAAAAGTTTTATCCATATGGCACTGATGACCTCCTAAAGTGCAAGGCCTTGTCATGAGTGATTGGTCATGCTGACATCAATCGCAATGCTGACAAGGTCATTTTGGTGAACCGCATGGCTGCCCTCAATGCCTTTGGAAACAATTTTCAAGGTATGGCATTGACGGCAGTAGCCATGTCCCTGGCCAGCAACGATAATAGTGTTGACTCTCTATCGACTAGGTTTAGAGCTAGAAGTGTATTTGGGAATTCAAAGCCCGATGTTCTCAGTGTTTTAGAGAAGAGAGAAAGGCTCTGAAGCCTTATTGTATAGAAATTTTATTTTATATGAATACAGATATACTTTTTATACAGTGCCCCATTTTGTGTTCTTTTACAAAATTTATTTTATACTGTCATTGTATTTTGTAACTTTAATTGTTGTTGGCATTAAAATTTCATTCACTATTCTGTTCAAAAGCATGCTATCAGATAAATATTTGCGCTATAATGGTTATTTTTGAGCAATCTAGTAAGAATCTCACCACGCGGCAGAAGGCAAATGTGTTCGACATCACACAAGGAGCTCAAAAATGCTAAAACCCGCTATGGTGCGTATGGGGCCTGTTTGACTTGGAAACCCGCTATGGCACATATGGGGCCTATTTGACCAAGTCAAACAGGTCCCATATGCGCCATAGCGAGTTTTAGCATTTTTGGGCTCCCCGCACGATGCTGAACACATTTGCCTTCCGCACCACGGTGAAAAAATATCATTTAACCACTCAAATTCACACTGAACTTGCATAAACTGATGGAAAGCATCACGTCACATGTATAATAACATGGGAACAGTAATAGACATAAAAATATATTTTATTCATTGGCCTCAAAGGGCAGAGATTTACAAAATGATTCAAGTTACACCAAATGAACCTAAACAACATCTAGGGCCTCAGGGAGGGATCAGAGCAGATGCGCTTGGCAAGTGCAAGGTCCTTGTCCATCACTGTTACTCTTTTGGCATGGATAGCACATAAGTTTGCATCTTCAAAAAGGCCTACTGTCATCTGCTCCATCGCCTCCTAAATTGCTCCCATAGCACCTGAAGTGAAATGCACATCACTCTTGTAATGCTGTGCTATTTCACGTACAACACGTTGGAAGGGTGCATGGGGAATGAGATTTTCCACAGTGGTTTGGAGCTTGCGGATCTCTTGAAGTGCCTTCATGCCTGATTTTTTGTGCCTCTTAATCTTTGGGGGACCCTAGACTGGGCTCTGGACATGGCTCCATGGCCGCTTGTCTGCTTTGAACTTCTTTCGCCTCTCCTCCCTTGCAACCACCTCTTCAGACTCCTCTTCCTGTGTCTGGTGGGTCCTTTGAGGTGGCTTGTCGCACCTAGGGGTCTGCTTTGTCCTTGGTCTCTTTTCCTTTTCATGAGGCTGTGAGACAGTAGGCTGAGGCTCTTGCTTAGCTCGCACTAGAAGCTCCTCATATCTGATAATATCGAGGCACAGAGGGTTGATGGTGCTCTTCCATGCGGTCTGCTTGGTTGGAGGATTGGGGCCAAGGTTCATTATATCTATGAGCCCGCCAAATACTTCCTCTTGTTGTGGCCCCTGTAATCTCTCCATCTCCTCTCTTTGCCTTTCTTGCTCCCCTTGTTGGTCTAGATTCTCCACTCCAGGACCCCACGGAGGAGGGAGGGGCAATTGATCAAGATTGACTGAACTATTTTGCCCCTCTTGGGAGACCTCTCTACTTCCATGGTTAGTTGTGTGGAAGGACTGAGAGGATCCCTGATCGTGCTTGGATCCTTCATCGTGCTCGGATTCCTCATGGTGCTGAGATCCCTGGGATCCCCCATGAGAGTCATGTGGTGGGGATTTGTGTTGCTTAGACTCATGATGATGAGAATCGCCTTTAGATCCCTGCTGATCATTGCCCTCTTGGCCACTAGGGCTTGCAGTGTGTTCAGAGGCCATGGCGTTGTGAGGAGGATAACGAGTAGCATCTAAACGACATCTAGTGGGTCTAGCAGTTTGTTTAACTCATGCCATAGAAATGAGGGATTTTAGGGTCTTAAAGTGCTTATATAGTCTTTTTTAAAGTACTTTAGGGTTTTTCTTTTAAATTAGTGTTTTTTGAGTGCACCTCCTCCCCCCCAATATTTTGTCGCCAGTTTGGTGATACTTAATCTTCACAACCCTCCCTCCCAACCCACTCACCCCTTCGCTTTGCCATGTCGCACATGCAATTCTGCAATTTCCAAATAAATTTGTGAATTTTGGAATCTATAATTGACTCAAAATAGTGTTAACTTTATTCATCAAACATTTTACATTTGGGGCTCTCTTAGGACCCAACGCCTCCCCTGTCTGACTCTACATTGCAACCAAAGCGCAACCTCAGGGGGGTCACTATGTATAAACCCTCTATATCACGTGCATTCAAGGCCTATATTTAAAATCCCTTATCTGTAAGTTTTTTCATTAATAAAATGTACCCCTTTTCTATACAAATCTGTAAATTTTTTCCAAAACTATTTTAAATAGTCCCTTATGTATATTTATTTCTGTAAATTTTAGGAATAAAAAATATCCTTCTGTTGAACTCATGTGATAGGGTTACATATGATGAGTGACCCCCCCGAGAGCGCAACCCCTTGGCTCCCTATTGAGGACTTCCAAGCAGCACATCTCCTTGTCTTCTTGACATGTTGAACCGCTTTTGCGAGACTTGAGACCTCTACCTTATCGCGCTTGAGAGTCCTGGCCTCTAGACATCTATAAAACCAATCGAGCATTTCGTGTAGTGCATTGCTTCATGTGATACCACCCCTATGCCTTGTATTTTGAAGTATGTTGCCTTTGCTCTGTAGTGTGATTTCTCCATTCCTTGAGTATTCCAAATGGACAGAGGGCCCCATTGCTCCATAAACCATGGTGCATGTGCGTAAAGAATATGCTGTAAAGACAAACATTGTATTAGTAGTGTGTTTTTTTACGGACGTGCATGACACTAAGGCAAAAATGGTATATTTAATGCTCGATCGACCATGCAAAGCATATCTGATGGGCACAATACTTTTCCTACACCTTAACCTAGGTGGTATTGAAATGTTCTCAAAGAGGCACACCCATCCGATAAGTACTTGGTCAGATAACTGGTGGTAGCAAGCTAAGGGTGTCCACTTTTTGTTCACTCCCCAATCCTAAGGAGGTGGAAAAGCAAGCGTTTTAGCACACAAAAATGCAAATCTCACCTACTTCCCTATGGATCTAGTCTTTGAAGTCTTCTGACACAACATCACACTTGCTATTGTGCACACAATCGTATAGTCTGATCGAAAATTCGATGCACACACAAAAAATTTCTTTGTGTCACACGGCATGGTTCCAGGGTGGTCACACGTTTGTCACGAACAAAGAGTGTCATATTAAATTCTAAATTTCTCACTCATTTTCGATTAAATGTTATTGAAACTTTGTAAGTGGTCTCTTTGCATTATGTAGAGCTTAACTTGATTTATTGGTAATTTTTTGAATGATTTATCTAATTATAAATAATTATTTATAATAAATAAAGTCATAAAATACATGCATTTTAGTAGCACACCACATTTTTTTAGTATTTTGAATAATTAAGCAAATCCAATTTAGTGGAAGGTTAGTAGGCACATAAGGGTGTGTGGTTGAATCATCAAATCCCAAATCCAACGGTTAGATTTAGGAAGATTGAAGTTTAATTTTTACTTTTACTCCTTAGAGGATCAACAAAGAATATTAAAAATAAATCTAGTAATTCTCAAACATAACCAAACATTTCAAAAATGTCAATATTTTTAGTCCTCTGCATGATGAATACGAGGAAAAATTTTGGTTAAATTTGAGTAAGGGAAACATACGATATGGCCTCCAACAGTTAAATCTCCCTTTTGTGGGGGAAAAAGGGCCACCCAAGCCTAATACCAAGACAAGGTAGGCTTGGTATTAGGCTTGGTGAGGTAGGCTAGGAGCATCACCGATCCTAGTGGCAAGCCTTTGGAGTCTGCATGCTGCCCATGTGGAAGGCTGAGTCATCAAAACCATGCCACGTTGTTAGACCACGTGGTGCCATCTCATCAAGCAGATGTGACATCACTCCTTGCCATGTCACCTTACATTGCCACACGTGCTGCCACATGTGCCACCTCATCATTCCACATCATCAGCCATGTGATCACACAATGCCACCTTGGCATACCTCCTCAACCTTGCCACGTCACCAATCCCTCCACCTCAATTTGCCATGTCAATCTACCACCTCATGAATGCCAACTCATCATGCCACATCACCTTTCAATGTCATCGAAGAGGCCCAGTACCACATCATGACCATGCAGGAAGAGACTATATTACCACATCATGACCATGCATGGTGCCACATCAGCCAGATGTATACACATGACGATGTGCGAGGCATACAATACCTCGATCGAGGTATATAACCTGGGTGAGGCATACAATACCTCGTTCGAGGTATGTGACCGAGGACACTTAGAGATACCTCGATCGAGGTTCATACATACATGCGCAATGCACTGAATACCTTGATCGAGGTATAAGGTCTGATCAAGGTATATGATCGGGGCTCTGGGCATAGCAGACCTCTCCACCAAAACTAAGCCAATTAGTATCAATCTTAGCACCTCTCCACCAATAATAATGAAGAGCAATCTAGTGGATGAGTTGAGGCTCTCTATAAGACACCACGTTTTGGTTCATTTCACCCATTCTTAGCCATTCTTGCCTCCTCATCACTTTGTCACACCTTCCATCCTACTTTCATTGAGAATGGGTTCTCAAAGCCGTAGAGCTAGTAGACGTGAAAGATGTAGGAACCCCCCCCCAAATCTCATTGACGAGGAGCGCAAGCGGAAGGCTCGTGAGCGCAAGAGAGCCTCTAGAGCTCGAGCTCGCGCTGCCACCACTGATCCACCTCCAGCTCTACCTCTACATCCCACCTCCACCCCCACCCCCACCTCCATTGTCCCCCCATGCTCATCCGCTCCCCTACCTCTAGCCTTCGCCCTTCCCCTAGCCACCTACATTTTGGCCTCCACCTCTACCTCTTCCCCCTCCACCCTCCCCCCTCCCCCTCCCCCTCCCCCTCCCCCCGCTCCGCTTGGCGCCTCCCTTCCCCCGTCCACCCTACCATCTCCCATTGATCCCCTTGCCCCACCTTGTAGCAGCAGTGTTGCTTCACGACGTGATTTGCCGAAGTCCACTATCCGTCGTCGTACTAGCAAGATTGTGCAGTCTTTTTTTTGTGACCTCACGCCAGCTTCGCAGTCTTCTCTTCTTACGTCCCTGATTGATCACCCTGACTTGGTAGAGTGTAGGAGGCTTGCTGGTCTTGGTGCACGTAGAGATAGGGTTGTATCTAGCGAGGTCCTTAGCAGTGTTCGACGTTCCTATGCTTCTATTAAGCATAGGAACTCCAGTGATGCCTTGGCAGCACGTCGTGCTATTGTGGCTGCCATTAGTAGACCTCATATGATAGGCCATGTGCGTACCGCTTCACGTCTTCTTCAGATTGCACCGTGCACATTGCGAGCAGGCATCATTAGGAGGCAGAGTCTAGAGGATAGTGAGACTGATGCTCTTTGGGCTTCGAGTGGTCGTGCACCTCGCAGCGATCGATTGTTGGATGATTCCACTAGGTCCTTCATACAACAGTTTTGGGAGGAGCATTGCAGAGCATCCCCGGTGTTCAAGAAGGCATTGCGGAAGAGGGTGTCACGCGGTGTGTACATTGAGCATGGTGCATGTTTTTTGGAGTGTACCCAAACTGAGTTGTACACTCAATTTGTAGAGGCGCACCCGGAGTTCAAGATTGGGCAGAGGTCATTTGAGCGATGCAGGCCATGGTTTGTGCGATGCTCTCAGGAGCGTGACACATGCTGTTGTCGCTACCATGTGGATTTTGGATTGATGTATGACGTATTCCGTTCCCTTGATGGTCATAGGGGAGTGGTTCCTACTAGCCCTCGCGACTTCATTCATTCCATATTGTGTACACGAGATGGTGATGCTTTATTCCACTCCCTTGATTGTGTGGAAGGCACGTGTACTTTGTGTGGTGACTTTGCTAGAGTGCCACGAGTTGCACTAGATACTTGTGATGTGCAGATGGTTCATTGGCAGCAGTATGAGTACTGTACCTTGACATTAGATGGTGGTGCACAGTCGAGGAGGTTGCAGCTTGTGGGGAAGGAGACACCACGTGTTGTATTCATTGACTATTTTCGAGGGAAGCTGTACCGCTACATACGCCACTCACACACTGCGAAATGGGAGGATCGTCAGTTTCATGCATGTTTGAGGACATTTCCTATAGGGGTGGTTGTCTCAGTGGTGGACTTTGCGGAGAATTACACCTTTGCACCACAGCATGAGATCCAATCGGAGTATTATTTCTCCGAACAGGTGACGTGTGATTGAGTATTGATTTTTTCCCCGCCTCATTATATTGAATTATTTCAATAGTCATATTTTTTTTTCAATGCCATATTGCAGGTTGCTATATTTGTGCACATTAGCTATCGTCATGCACAGGCTCATGTGGATGGCATTGATAGCACCATGGACTCACGCATCATTGTGCGAGAGTATCACTTCTACATTAGTGATGATCGATCGCATGGAACCCTAAACCCATTTTGTGCAGCATTGCTTCACTTTGCATGATAGTTTCTTGAGGGATCATGGTGTCACATGGCAGCGGCGCTAGATCTGGTCAGACGGTTGCGGTGGTCAGTTCAAATCCGTTAGACAGTTTTATTGGTTCTGCAGATGGCACCGTGAGACAGGCATTCCGATCACATGGAGCTACTTCGAGACAGGGCACGGTAAGGGAGAGCATGATGGTGCAGGTGCTTGCGTGAAGCGTGCTTTGCGTCGATACCAGTTGCGTCACAGTGCCGATCGCTTCAAGGATGCACATGATGTGGTGCGGTGGTGCAGCCAGCACTTATCCACTAGTGCTACGTCCTCGTTTCAGTCGCGTGACGATAGGGTGGTGAGCCGGTATTTTTGGTGCGTGGACATTGGGAGTCTTGATCGGTCGAGGCCTTTTGATTGTCGTTCTGTGCCTGGCACTCTTGATTTCCATTCCATCAGGAGCGTAGGTGAGTCTCACCCCGCGATCTTTTCTCGACGGTTTGCATGTTTTTGCTCTGCATGCATTTATGATGATTGGGGAGGGTGCTCCATGATACCATGGGCCGATCCATGGGTACGGCGAGTGCTTTCTCCCTTCCAGCCTTGGGAGGAGATACATGATGATCAGGATGCGGGATTCAGTTCCTCTAGAGATTATGACCAGCTTACAGATATTTTGCGTATTGGTGATATCTTCGCGGTTATTGCTTCGGAGGGCAATGAGGAGGGTGTGGATTATTACTTGTTGCGATGCTCTATGCTGAAGAGTGTGCTGAATGAGGATACAGTGGATGGGCATGGGATGCACTTCAATGCTCATAGCATGATCGTAGGTGGCCACTATTTTCAGCAAATACAGAGGCGTGGTCGCTATATTGAGTTCCAGGAGTACATGGCGGATCAGGAGGCATACATGTATTCTCATCTTGTTGTTGGGATCAAGATTACTTTGAGTCGTGTTCGCACTCGCAAGGCGACGTCCACTCCACGATGGCGCCTTGCAGTGGCGGATCATGAGAGCATACTTGCAACTATTGGCATGAGAGCTGATCTTGAGGAGTAGCACATTACATATCATATTTTTTGGGATCATCGGTTGATCAGATTGATTTTTATTGGGTATCACTAGTTGATTACACTTTTTTGTATTCGATATGTATAGGCTCACTGTGTGACCGTACCATTGTAATTTTCATGCTCATATTTTGTATTTCACTATGATGGCTGTATACACGTTCATACACGTCATTGTATTAGATTCTATTTTTAACATGATGTCCGATGTCTTCTCAATGGGATTTGTTGTGTTTGTAATACAAAAAATTGTTTATTAGTAGTAATGTTGTAATTTGTTTTGTGCATTAGGACATTTAAAAAATGTGACTAAGAAAATTCGCACACGTACTAACAAAATACACGTGTGGACTTGCTTGTTGGGGATGAAACTTCGCACGACTCTTAGGCCACCCTAGACATACATCCACGCGAGATTTGGTCTGAATTGATTTGGTATGCGCCATGTGGAAGGTACAATGCGTACATTTTTACAATCCCTACTAGCACTCGTGACTACGTATGAGCTATGGCGCATGTACTAACGAAATGCGCGTGTGGACTTATCTGTTGGGAATGAAACTTCGCACGACTCTTAGGCCACCCTAGACATACATCCATGCAAGATTTGGTCTCCAACTTATTTGGTATGCGCCACGTGGAAGGTATAATGCGTACATTTTTACAATCCCTACTCGCACGACTACGTGTGAGAAATGGCGCACGTACTAACCAAATATGCATGTGGACTTATCTGTTGGAGATTAAACTTTGCACGGCTCTTAGGCTACCGTAGACGTACATCCACGCAAGATTTGGTGCCCAACTGATTTGGTATGCGCCACATGGAAGGACAGCTGTGTACATTTTTACAATCCCTACTAGCACGACTACGTATGAGCTATGGCGCATGTACTAGCGAAATACGCATGTGGATTTATCTGTTGGGAATGAAACTTCGCACGACTCTTAGGCCACCCTAGACATACATCCACGCAAGATTTGGTCTCCAACTTATTTGGTATGCGCCACGTGGAAGGTATAATGCGTACATTTTTACAATCCCTACTAGCACAACTACGTGTGAAAAATGGCGCACGTACTAACCAAATATGCATGTGGACTTATCTGTTGGAGATTAAACTTTGCACGGCTCTTAGGCTACCGTAGACGTACATCCACACAAGATTTGGTCTGAATTGATTTGGTATGCGCCACGTGGAAGGTACAATGCGTACATTTTTACAATCCCTACTAGCACGACTACGTATGAGCTATGGCGCATGTACTAACGAAATACGCGTGTGGACTTATCTGTTGGGAATGAAACTTCGCACGACTCTTAGGCTACCGTAGACGTACATCTACGCAAGATTTGGTGCCCAACTGATTTGGTATGTGCCACATGGAAGGACAGTTGCGTACATTTTTACAATCCCTACTAGCACGACTACGTATGAAAAATGGCGCACGTACTAATGAAATACGCACGTGGACTTATCTGTTGGGGACAAAACTTCACACGCCTCTTAGGCTACCCTAGACGTACATCCACGCAAGATTTGGTCTCCAACTGATTTGGTATGCGCCACATGGAAGGACAAATGCATACATTTTTACAATCCCTACTAGCACGACTAAACCCTAAACCCTAAACCCTGGACCCTAAATCCTAAACCCTGTTGGGCACGAAACTTTACACGCCTCTTAGGCTACCCTAGACGTACATCCACACAAGATTTGGTCTCCAACTGATTTTGTTTGCGCCACGTAGAAGCAATCCCTACTAGCACGACTAAACCCTAAACCCTAAACCCTAAACCCTGGACCCTAAATCCTAAACCCTGTTGGGGACGAAACTTCACACGCCTCTTAGGCTACCCTAGATGTACATCCACGCAAGATTTGGTCTCCAACTGATTTGGTTTGCGCCACGTAGAAGCAATCCCTACTAGCACGACTAAACCCTAAACCCTAAACCCTAAACCCTGGACCCTAAATCCTAAACCCTGTTGGGGACGAAACTTCACACGCCTCTTAGGCTACCCTAGACGTACATCCGCGCAAGATTTGGTCTCGAACTGATTTGGTTTGCACCACGCAAGATTTGGTCTCGAACTGATTTGGTTTGCGCCACGTAGAAGCAATCCCTACTAGCACGACTAAACCCTAAACCCTAAACCCTAAACCCTGGACCCTAAATCCTAAACCCTGTTGGGGATGAAACTTCACACGCCTCTTAGGCTACCCTAGACGTACATCAACGCAAGATTTGGTCTCCAACTGATTTGGTTTGCGCCACGTAGAAGCAATCCCTACTAGCACGACTAATCCAAAATCTCACATGTAGTAAAGAAGATTGTGCATGATACGGATTGGGTGAAGTATAACATCGAAGTGTATGCATTTTTGCAAGCACCTTTTCAATGCTTAATGTTTACAATTACGACACACAGCATTATTTTTAAAATACATTATGTATTAGATGTGTGAATTGAGATATTTGAAATTCAAAATCATACTCTTAATTTTAAATACGCACATGGGGATGAAACTTTGCACGGCTTCTAGGTTTAGTGTAATAATTGCAACCATTGATATATACAAATTCAATATGATATTCAAAATGATAAAGTTGGAACTTGAACATGACCAGCGTTAGATATCAATTGTCACAAAATCACCTATAGTCAATATTATTTTTAACATCTTGAAATTTACAAGACCAAAGTAAGTTTAAGAGGGAGAAATTCACTAGCATAGCCACACCAACCTTTTCCTTTTACATAAACCAAACACCAACACTTTCCCTTGCACCAACTACCAATCCTTTCTCTTGTACGTAAACCACCAAATCCAAAAGAAAGTAGTGAAAAATTTTAAATGGTGGGCTAACATGCCACACCTTTCTTGTACTCCCATACACGTTAGCGTACCACCAAAGTCAAAAGAAAATAGCAAAATTAAATTGTGGCCTAACATGTCACACCTTCCTTGTACTCCCATACATGAGTAGAGTGGGATTGTTAATATGTGTATATTTTTTTGGTGCATAGCCACAACAACCCTTTCTTTTTACATAAACCAAATACCAACACTTTTCCTTATACCAACCGCCAATCCTTTCTCTTGTACATAAACCACTAAATGCAAAAGAAAATAGTGAAATAAAATGGTGGGCTAGCATGCCACACCTTCCTTGTATTCCCATATACATGCATTAATTGCCAATTGTGTTGATTTCTCTTCTTTATGTCCATTATCTTTTATACATGCATAATAATTAGATTGGTGCATTGGCAAATGTCATATTAAGGAAATTGAAATAGTCCTTAGAAACTTGGAAGGCATATGCGATTGTGATTTGGAAGGCACATGTGATTGTGGTTCGAATATGACAAATAATTAGGTCTTGTTTTCTTTGATCACCAATTAGCACAAGTATTGTTAACAATAAGAGACAAATTAAACACTGATTCATAATAAATAACATCAAAATCATGCAAAGGACAAGTCTAACTCCATTTTTGAAAAAAATCCCCAAAAAAATTATATTTTTTAAAAATTGTAGGGACAAAATATACGCTTCATGTCAATAATATTAAAAAACTAGAATTGTGAAAAAAGAATGCATAGAATATTACTTATATTTTATTGCAGAACCTAAAAATGTCTAGTATTATCATTTGCAAAAAGTATTCTCTCCTTTAATTTAAAAAACATGACAAATTGCAAAGGAGAAGAAACTGCTTCATTCAACTAAGAGAGTTGCTAGAGCTTTTTCTTTGAAATACCAATTGTTTTCTATGCAAGTGCCCATATCAAATCCATATACAAGAATTTCTACACCCTACAAACTAAGCATGTCCACACATTGGTGATTTCTCAAATTTTTTCCTTTTGTCATGTTGTTTAAGTATCTCTAGATCACACATTCCCTCAAGTTCATTGGTGTTGAAAGAATTTTTTATCAATTGATTTACACATAGGTAACAACGTCATTACCCTCGGAGTCATGGATAAGTTTTGTACCAATATACATTTCTAGAATACTTTTTGTAAATAGCATAAATTGAAAGTTGGTAAAATTGATGTTACTTTAATATCTAATTTCATTTGATGAAACAATTTTACATTGGGCTATGGCATTGTCTAAAAAAAGTAATTTTCTTTTTATACAAATTAGTTTATCAAATGGTTGAATTTCAACATATTTTGATATTAAGATCGGAAGGCTAGATTTGGAAGCATGAATATGACAATAGTTGTCTTTTTGAAAAATTGATGAAAATTTGGATTTTGAAACACACTTTATTGACAAACATGAATAGAATAAAATTTTTGTTTAAAAAATGAAAAACTTTTATCAGCAAAATAAAATTTTCATCCAAAAAAACATGAATTTTGATATGTTTAATGTTTAATGTTTACAATTAATGTTTAATGTTTACAATTACTTCACATGGCATTCTTTTTTAAATACCTTATGTATTAAACAAACTATAAACTGAGATAAACTGAGATAAACAAAGTGTGAAAAACATCATGAAAGTACGAAAATGCTCATACATCATAAAAGTGGGAACAATATCATGAAAGTACCAAAATGAATCTGTACATCATCATCATCATGCTGCAAAAGTGCATCCCTATACAAGAAACGTGTGAAGCCTAAACAATCAATCTGAATCCGAATCTGATAACTCTACATATGATCCTCTAGTGGAACGCTGACGTGGCTCCTGTATGACCCGCTGCCCAACCGTCCGCTGTGTGCCCTCAGGCAAAGCCGGCTCAGATGGGCCAGCCTCATCACCTGCATGAGATGGGCCAGCCTCATCCTGATGAAGAGGAGGGCATGCTGCACGCGCCACTGCTGCCATCTCTGCCTCCCTCGCCTCCTCTATGTACGCGCGTCTCAGCTCCCATAGCCGTGCATCTGCGAATACTCATGCCTCAAATCCAGTGTGAGTAATCGTCTCTACATGTGAAAGACGCTGGTCTCGGCCCCGCCCTAGCTGCTGCTCCACCCACTGCTGCAATGATGTCTGCAGCTCTGCCTCTCGCTCAATCCGGTGTGCCTCCTCCACTCGTGCCTCGTCACCTGGCATGAAATCACCGTACGAAAAGCATCGTGGAACGCATGATGCAACCACCGATGTATCCGCACCCTCCTGCATCAGCAACGCTCTGTGTGCCTCCTCCCTGTAGTGCTCTGTCAAGACTACATGGGCGAATGGATCAACAGCCTGATGATGACCAGGATATAGATCATCCATGCCCAGTCCTCTGTATGTCGCCACATCAATGTCAGCAAAGCATACAGGGCACACTGAACGTGCCACCATGTGGCGGGTCATGCAATGGAGATGTGCGATGTGGCCGCACCCTAGTCCAAACCACCCTACGATGTCAAACTCCTCGTGGCAGAGGACACAAGTGGCAGTAGGAAGCCTCGCTAACGACTACTGCGTCTATGGGTGTCCTAGTCGACACATCTACAGGAGGAGGAGGGTATAGGGCCACGCTGGGGTCGATCCTATGGCGCGATGGATCACGACTAATATGCCTCAACTGCAAAATATAGTGCTCTGCGCGATGGTATGCTATGCGTGTCCGAATCCTCTGCTCCTCCAAATCTGTCTGCAACAGTCGTACGCGAGACTCCATCTTCTGACGCAATAGATGTGCCTGCAATGCAAACATGTCGCGTACATGGTGAGAATTAACCAAAAAACTTCAGTTCAAAACACGCTACAAAAAAATAAACTAACATAATCAAAATAACTAACCTCGTCCCTAGACTCGGCCAACAATGCCTCCAACTCTGCAATCCATGTGTCTCGAGCCTCCAACTCATGCTCAGGCGCCGTAGATGTGGGAGGTGGTGTAGATGTGGGATGATCCATCGATGATCGAGGTGGGGGAGGTGGAATCGCAATAGATCTCGATAGGGCAGAGACCATGTGCTGCAAGGATGATGCCACTGAATGAACATCCCCCCTAATCTGTCCTCCCACCGCTCGCAATGCCGGTGCAGGGATGGTGTGCAACTCTGGTCCCTCGCGTCGACGCCGAACACCTACAATCTGACGCTCCTGACGCCCCATCCTACCACGTCCCGCTCCTGATCCTGGACGGGTACTGAGGTAGTCCACCCGATGACCAAGGACAAACTCAGCGTAAAGCTACATGGCAAACGACCTGGCTATTTGGCGGTTGTGAGGCAATCGACCACCATTCGCAGCGAGATATCTCGGATAAATGTTTGCTGCTATGATGGGGTGCCTACACCATAAAATATGCAAGGGGAGCCCTGATCGTGGTGCATCGCCTCGGTGTGACCATCCCAAAACATATCCTCCAAGGCCTCCCTGTGATGTGACTCACGCTCAAACAACTGTCGACAATCCAAGCCACCACCAGTGATCTCCGCCTCAGCCTGTGCCCTGTGCCTGAAAGCTATCCACAACGTCCTCAACTGTGTCCAATCGACTCAGAGCCTCAATAACTGAATCTAGGCTCGCAACCAAGTGAGGGGGTGCCCTAGCATCCTGCAGTGCCCTCATCTCAGCTCTCAGCATCTCTATCTGCATACAAATAGTGGTGCTAGAACCTGTGCGCTGGCTGGCGCATGCACAAAAAAAACACATGGAAATTAATATTCTATTTGGGTAATGAAAATAATATTCTATTCAATATGACTTATAATCTATTTACGTAATGAAAACTATTTGTACGTACTCCTTGATGAGGTAGATCCTATGCACCTACCGGTAGATGGGCCAAATGTGTGGCTCAATATTAATCAATATTATTAATAATTCTTAATTTTGATTAGAATTTTTTCACTCTAGTTGTTGCATTTTTAAACTTAGATGTCTCAAATATTTTTTCCTTATATGTTTCCCTTTTTTCACTTTTTATCCAATATGAAACTTTTCCACATGTGGTGTAAGGACCACATTGTCCACTAATGGCCCCGATACTAAGGACAGATAGTGGAGAGGTTTGGTTAATAAGACCTTCTTTGAATGCTTTACTGCCTTGGGTTTGCAATAGATATGGAGGATATAGAAGGATACCTAATACATTACTTTGAACGATACACAAGCAAGGCGCATCTAGTATTTCTCGGACTACACATTAAAAAAGAGAGCGGGTTCACACTACAGACCTTTTAAAGCGAGAACTTTGAGAAAATAATTAAGCCTTTTCAATATTATCTATTTTGGTTGGGCAATCCACCTCAACTAGTGGCCATTCCTATAGATCATCACTTGGTTCAAGACATTTTGTATAAGACTCACTCGACTTCTAGTTGTAAAAATAGTTTTGGAATGAGATCATCCACATACGTAGCAACAACAAAGGGCACAAGATCCCTAGAAGAGGATTCAAAAACTTTGAAAATTAAATCCTTGGATGTCCCTATGCAATGGGAAGGGTTGCATACGATAACTAATGTTAATTTTGGTTGAGCTCAAGTAATAAGCGTCACCGTTGCCTATGGTTGGACTAGCAAGAAAGAGACCACCCTTGCTTACAATGAAACTAGCATATAATTCCTTGAGCATGTGGTTGACATTCCATGTGTGACATAGTTTCAACGAGGGAAAGGAGATATGTAGCATCCATACTATTTTGGTTATGAGGTGGTTCACGTGATTATTGTTACAAAGTCTTTTTGGGAAAACATCTTAGTCATTTGTAAAAGACAAGATAAATGTTATTAACATTAGTCATAGGTTTCCCTACAGTGCAAAAAGGGATGTATGTGTGCCACATGGCGAGCTGCCATGTAGCAAACAACATGGAATGGGATGCTTCAAATGTCGACTCTTGAAGGTTATGGAGTTCTCTCTCTCTTAAGTCGATTTGAGGCTGCTCAACTCAGACAAATGTTATGCAACATGGATTTCTCTCTTCAACTAGATCCACCCGACAAATATTCCTCAACACAATGAATATTGACTTCATTTCAAAGTTTGGCATTTCAAAAATAGCTCCTAACCAATCCTTATAGTGGCCCATACTATTATCTATGATCATTAAGGGATGATTAGGAGAGATTCAGTCATTAACAGGCTCTATTTGAACTTAGGTCTATAGTTGATCAAAACACTTGCATATATTAGCATGAATGTGGAATGAATATAGATCCACTAGAGTCCCATGTGCAATGAATGTTAGGTATTCTAGTTAAACTTTCAGTTTCTCTATGGCGTATTTCTTTCTTCTTATACATATAAGAGAAGTAGATGAATTATGGAACTAGACAACAAACATGATCAAAGTGCTAGATCTAAAGCATGCCATAGTGATAGCATAAGAATCTCAAACAGTTTATAGGCACAGACCGTAATATTCGAGTTCTTGAAGACCCATCCAAATATTCTCAATCTTGTAATATTCTTTTTTCAGTTATGCTAGAGTCTATGCATAACTTAGAAGAATTAGACATTTGCAAACTATTCCATGTCTTCTTAAGGTCTAAGCCACTATTTCATGTCTTCTTAAGGGATATTGAAGATTTGGACTAAGCCACTATCTAGGCATTTCCAAGCTATAGCCTTATCATGCATGCTTAGTCTAATCAATCTATTGACTAATAGGGGACATATGCCTTCAACATATTTCCTAGTAGAATCGATCCTTACTAATTGCCAAATAGTTAAAGGATGATTTATCATTAGTAATTTCCCAATATATTAGGGATGATTACCCAAGCTTAAACCTAGTTTCCTTCTAAAGAACTTGCTTGTCCCAAAGTGTCTAGTCAACTTCAAGCTTTGGTCACCAACCATGTCACTAGTCAATCTTTAATGTCCAACTCCAATAGTTGACTAGTAGGTTTATGTTTGTGTATTAATTTGATAAGTCGAGTGAGTCTTATACAAAATGTCTTGTATCTTCATTTCCTATTTTGGTTGGGCAATCCACCTCAACTAGTGGCCATTCCTAAAGATGATTTTTAAAAACCTAATTTTTACATTTTCACATTTTGAATAAAAAATGCCTCATTAAACGTTTTTTAAATTTAAAATTTTCACATTTTAAATTATAAATGTCGTAATTCAAAAATTTTAAAAAAAATTTACAAATGCATTTCAAATTTATAAATACTTTATAATTATTCCTATGAACGTTTTTTTATTTAATAAAAATAGCTCTATTAAAAAAAAAGAAATTTCATTTTCACATTTTAAATAAAAAATGTCGTAATTTATAAATTTCAAAAAAACATTAAAATGCATTATAAATTTAGAAATTTTTTATAATTTTCCTTATAAACTAAAATTTAATTAAATTCTACCAAAAAGAAAATGCTACATTAAAAAAACAGAAATATAGAACATTTTCACATTTTGAATAAAAAATGCCTCATTAAACGTTTTTTAAATTTAAAATTTTCACATTTTAAATTATAAGTGTCATAATTCAAAAATTTAAAAAAAATTTACAAATGCATTTCAAATTTATAAATATTTTATAATTATTAATATGAACGTTTTTTATTTACTAAAAAAGCTCTATTTTGAAAAAAATATTTCATTTTCACATTTTAAATAAAAAATGTCGTAATTCATAAATTTCAAAAAAACATTATATTGCATTTGAAATTTAGAAAATTTTTATTATTTTTCTTTTAACCTAAAATTTAATTAAATTCTACCAAAAAGAAAATGCTACATAAAAAAAACAGAAATATTGAACATTTTCACATTTTGAATAAAAAATGCCTCATTAAACATTTTTTAAATTTAAAATTTTCACATTTTAAATTATAAATGTCATAATTTAAAAATTTAAAAAAAATTTACAAATGCATTTCAAATTTATAAATATTTTATAATTATTAATATGAACGTTTTTTTATTTACTAAAAAAAGCTCTATTTAAAAAAAAAAATTTAATTTTCACATTTTAAATATAAAATCTCGTAATTCATAAATTTCAAAAAAACATTAAAATGCATTTTATAATTTTTCTTATAAACTAAAATTTAATCAAATTCTACCAAAAAGAAAATGCTACATAAAAAAAACAGAAATATTGAACATTTTCACATTTTGAATAAAAAATGCCTCATTAAACGTTTTTTAAATTTAAAATTTTCACATTTTAAATTATAAATGTCGTAATTTAAAAATTAAAAAAAAAATTTACAAATGCATTTCAAATTTATAAATATTTTATAATTATTAGCCTGAACGTTTCTTTATTTACTAAAAAAAGCTCTATTTAAAAAAAAATTTAATTTTCACATTTTAAATAAAAAATCTCGTAATTCATAAATTTCAGAAAAACATTAAAATGCATTTTATAATTTTTCTTATAAACTAAAATTTAATCAAATTCTACCAAAAAGAAAATGCTACATAAAAAAAAACCCTACCTGGACTCTCCCGCTCCGGCTCCGTCCATCTTCGTCGATGTCCGTTCGTCTCCGTCGCTCGCGCAATTCCGTCGAAGTCCGGCAAATCCGAAATCGGTGGATGAGGAAGAGCTCGATCGAGGTATGCGGAATGAGGGGGGTCGCTCTCCTTTTATAAGAAAAATTAGGGTTTAGCTACCTCGATCGAGGTATTCTTGACATGCCCATACATCTCGGCATATCTACCTTGATTACCTCGATCGAGGTATTGGCATGCCACGATACCTCGATCGAGGTATTCTTGACATGCCCATACATCTCGGTACATCTACCTCGATCGAGGTATTGTGACATGCCCATACATCTCGGTACATCCATGTCAATGGAGGTTTTGACATGCCACGATACCTCGATCGTGGTATGTTGGCAGAAGCGGGATGCCAAGTCATGTGTCCAGCATACCTCGATCGAGGTATGTCATCTGCCCTGTTGGCTGCCCTGTCGGATGGCACATACCTCGATCGAGGTATGCTGGACATGCCACCTGACCTCGATCGAGGTTGAGCTGGATTGCCACGATACCTCGAACGAGGTAGATGTGGCATGTATAGCTGGCTTGCCAGCAAGCCTCGATCGAGGTAGAGGCTCGGTCCGGTGAAAAAGCGCAGTACCTCGATCGAGGTATTGGCTTGGCTCGGTTGTGCTCGTGTGTGATTTTCATTGGAGCTTATACCTCGATCGAGGTATTGGAGACCGAAGCAAAACCTTTGTATTTTCACTCGAGCGGGTGTCACACTCACCCGAAAGTGGTCCGGAAGTGGACACCCTTAGCTTGCTACCTCCCTAACATACTTAGAAGGGTGTGTTTTTTTGCGGATGTGCATATCACTACAGGAAAAACGTTGTAGAATGCGTGATCGAACATGCGAAGCATATCGGATGGTGATAATACTTTGAGCGCATCTCAACCTAGTTGAAACTGAGTTGAGTGCAAAGTGGAGCCCCCATCCGATAAGTACTTGTTTAAATAACACACCTAGGACCGTGTTTTTATATGGTTGTGCATGACACTAAGGCAAAAACGGTGTTTTATGCTTGATCGACAATGTAAAGCATATCCGATGGGCACAATACTTTGCACACACCTTCAACTAGGTGGAATTTGACTTAATGCAAAGTGGCATTCCCATCCCATAAGTACTTGATCGGATAACATACATAGCAGCATGTTTTTTTACGGATGTGCATGACACTAGAGCAAAAATAGTATTTAATGCTCGATCGACCATGCAAAGGATATCCAACGGGCACAAAACTTTTCCTACGCCTCAACCTAGGTGGTATTGAAATGTTATCAAAGAGGCACACCCATCCGATAAGTACTTGGTCAGATAACACACCTAAGGGCGTGTTTTTTGCGGATGTGCATATCACTAGGGGAAAAATGGTGTATAATGCGTGATCGGCCATGCAAAGCATATCCGCCGATGGTGACAATACTTTGCACACACCTCAACCTAGTTGAAACGGACTTGCCTGGAAAGTGGAGCCCCCATCCGATAAGTACTTGTTTGAATAACACACCTAGGACCGTGTTTTTATATGGTTGTGCATGACACTAAGGCAAAAACGGTGTTTTATGCTTGATCGACAATGCAAAGCATATCCGATGGGCACAATACTTTGCACACACCTTCAACTTGGTGTAATTGACTTACATGCAAAGTGGCACACCCATCTTATAAGTGCTTGATGGGATAACATACCTAGCAGCGTGTTTTTTTAAGGATGTGCATGACACTAAGGCAAAAATGGTATTTAATGCTCGATCGACCATGCAAAGGATATCCGATGGGCACAACACTTTTCCTAAGCCTCAACCTAGGTGGTATTGAACTGTTCTCAAAGAGGCACACCCATCCAATAAGTACTTGGTCAGATAACACACCTAAGGGTGTGTTTTCTTGCGGATGTGCATATCACTAGGGGAAAAACGATGTATAATGCATGGTCAGCCATGCAAAGCATATCCGATGGTCACGATACTTTGCACGCACCTCAACCTAGTTGAAAGATACTTGCGTGCAAAGTGGAGCCCCCATCTGATAAGTACTTGTTTGAATAACACACCTAGGACCGTGTTTTTTTATGGTTGTGCATTACACTAAGGCAAAAACTCGGCAAAAACGGTGTTTTATGCTTGATCCACAATGCAAAGCATATCGGATGGGCACAATACTTTGCACACACGTTCAACTAGGTGGAATTGAATTACATGCAAAGTGGCATTCCGATCGCATAAGTACTTGATTGGATTATACACCTAGCAGTGTGTTTTTTTACGGATGTGCATGACACTAAGGCAAAAATGGTATTTAATGCTCGATCGACCATTCAAAGCATATCCGATGGGCACAATACTTTTCCTATGCCTTAACCTTGGTGGTATTGAAATGTTCTCAAAGAGACACACCCATCCGATAAGTACTTGGTCAGATAACATACCTAAGGGCGTGTTTTTTTGCCGATGTGCATATCACTACCAGAAAAACGTTGTATAATGCGTAATCGACCATGCAGAGCATATCCGATGGTGACACTGCTTTGCACGCATCTCAACCTAGTTGAAACAGACTTGTGTGCAAACTGGAGCCCCCATCTCATAAGTACTTGTTTGATTAACACACCTAGGACCGTGTTTTTTTATGGTTGTGCATGACACTAAGGCAAAAACCGTGTTTTATGCTTGATCGACAATGCAAAGCATATCCGATGGACACAATACTTTGCACACACCTTCAACTAGGTGGCATTGACTTACATGCAAAGTGGCACGCCCATCCCATAAGTGCTTGATCGGATAACATACCTAGCATATCCGATGGGCACAACACTTTTCCTACGCCTCAACCTAGGTGGTATTGAAATGTTCTCAAAGAGGCACACCCATACGATAAGTACTTGGTCAGATAACACACCTAAGGGCGTGTTTTTTTGCAGATGTGCATATCACTAGGGAAAAAACGGTGTATGATGCGTGATCGACCATGCAAAGCATATCCGATGGTGACAATACTTTGCACACACCTCAACGTAGTTGAAACGGACTTGCGTGCAAAATGGAGGCCCCATCCGATAAGTACTTGTTTGAATAACACACCTAGGATAGTGTTTTTATACGGTTGTGCACGACACTAAGGCAAAAACGGTGTTTGATGCTTGATCGACAATGCAAAGCATATCCGATGGGCACAATACTTTGCACACACCTTCAACTAGGTGAAATTGACTTACATGCAAAGTGGCACGCCGATCCCATAAGTGCTTGATTAGATAACATACCTCGCAGCGTGTTTTTTTACGAATGTGCATGACACTAAGGCAAAAATGGTATTTAATGCTCGATCGACCATGCAAAGGATATCTGATGGGCACAAAACTTTTCCTATGCATCAACCTAGGTGGTATTGAAATGTTCTCAAAGAGGCACACCCATCTGATAAGTACTTGGTCAGATAACACACCTAAGGGCGTGTTTTTTTGCGGATGTGCATATCACTAGGGAAAAACGATGTATAATGCGTGATTGGCCATGCAAAGCAATGGTCACAATACTTTGCACGCACCTCAACCTAGTTGAAAGATTATTGCGTGCAAAGTGGAGCCCCCATCTGATAAGGACTTGTTTGAATAACATACCTAGGACCGTGTTTTTTTATGGTTGTGCATTACACTAAGGCAAAAACGGTGTTTTATGCTTGATCGACAATGCAAAGCATATCCGATGGGCACAATACTTTGCACAAACCTTCAACTAGGTGGAATTGAGTTACATGCAAAGTGGCATTTGGATCGCATAAGTACTTGATCGGATAACACACCTAGCAGTTTGTTTTTTTACGGATGTGCATGACATTAAGGCAAAAATGGTATTTAATGCTCGATCCACCATGCAAAGCATATCCGATGGGCACAATACTTTTCCTACACCTTAACCTAGGTGGTATTGAAATGTTCTCAAAGAGGCACACCCATCCGATAACTACTTGATCAGATAACATATCTAAGGGCGTGTTTTTTTACCGATGTGCATATCACTATCGGAAAAACGTTGTATATTGCGTAATCGACCATGAAGTGCATATCCAATGGTGACAATACTTTGTATGCATCTCAACCTAGTTGAAACGGACTTGCCTGCAAACTGGAGCCCCCATCCGATAAGTACTTGTTTGGTTAACACACCTAGGACCGTGTTTTTTTATGGTTGTGCATGACACTAAGGCAAAAACGGTGTTTTATGCTTGATCAACAATGCAAGGCATATCCGATGGGCACAATACTTTGCACACCTTAAACTAGGTGGAATTGACTTACATGCAAAGTGGCACAGCCATCTCATAAGTGCTTGATCGGATAACATACCTAGCAGCGTGTTTTTTTACGGGTGTGCATGACACTAAGGCAAAAATGGTATTTAATGCTCAATTGATCATGCAAAGGATATCCGATGGGCACAACACTTTTCCTATGCCTCAACTAGGTGGTATTGAAATGTTCTCAAAGAGGCACACCCATCCGATAAGTACTTGGTCAGATAACACACCTAAGGGCGTGTTTTTTTGCGGATGTGCATATCACTAGGGGAAAAACGATGTATAATGCGTGATTGGCCATGCAAAGCATATCCTATGGTCACAATACTTTGCACGCACGTCAACCTAGTTGAAATATACTTGCGTGCAAAGTGGAGGCCCCATCTGATAAGTACTTGTTTGAATAACACACCTAGGACCGTGTTTTTTTATGGTTGTGCATTACACAGGCAAAAATGGTGTTTTATGCTTGATCCACAATGAAAAGCATATCCGATGGGCACAATAATTTGCACAAACCTTCAAATAAATGGAATTGAGCTACATGCAAAGTGGCATTCCCATCGCATAAGTACTTGATCGGATAACACACCTAGCAGTGTGTTTTTTTACGGATGTGCATGACACTAAGGCAAAAATGGTATTTAATGCTCGATCGACCATGCAAAGCATGTCCGATGGGCACAATAATTTTCCTACACCTTAACCTAGGTGGTATTGAAATGTTCTCAAAGAGGCACACCCATCCGATAAGTACTTGGTCAGATAACATACCTAAGGGTGTGTTTTTTTGCGGATGTGCATATCACTATGGGAAAAACATTGTATAATGCGTGATTGACCATGCAAAGCATATCCGATGGTGACAATACTTTGCAAGCATCTCAACCTAGCTGAAAAGGACTTGCGTGCAAAGTGGAGCCCCCATCCGATAAGTACTTGTTTGATTAACACACCTAGGACCGTGTTTTTTTATGGTTGTGCATGACACTAAGGCAAAAACGGTGTTTTATGCTTGATCGACAATGCAAAGCATATCTGATGGACACAATACTATGCACACACCTTCAACTAGGTGGAATTGACTTACATGCAAAGTGGCACGCCCATCCCATAAGTGCTTCATTTGATAACATACCTAGCAGCGTGTTTTTTTACCGATGTGCATGACACTAATGCAAAAATGGTATTTAATGCTCGATCGACCATGCAAAGGATATCTGATGGGCACAACAATTTTCCTACACCTCAACCTAGATGGTATTGAAATGTTCTCAAAGAGGCACACCCATCCGATAAGTACTTGGTCAGATAACACACTTAAGGGCGTGTTTTTTTGCGGATGTGCATATCACTAGGGGAAAAATGGTGTATAATGCGTGATCGGCCATGCAAAGCATATCCAATGGTCACAATACTTTGCACGCACCTCAACCTAGTTGAAAGATACTTATGTGCAAAGTGAAGCCCCCATCTAATAAGTACTTGTTTGAATAACACACCTAGGACATTAAGGCAAAAACGGTGTTTTATGCTTGATCCACAATGCAAAGCATATTCGATGGGCACAATACTTTGCACACAAATTCAACTAGGTGGGATTGAATTACACGCAAAGTGGCATTCTCATTGCATAACTACTTGATCGGATAACACACCTAGCAGTGTGTTTTTTTACGGATGTGCATGACATTAAGGAAAAAATGGTATTTGATGCTCGATCGACCATGCAAATCATATCCGATGGGCACAATACTTTTCCTAAGCCTTAACCTAGGTGGTATTGAAATGTTCTCAAAGAGGCGCACCCATCCAATAAGTACTTGGTCAGATAACATCCCTAAGGGCGTGTTTTTTTGTCGATGTGCATATCACTACCAGAAAAACGTTGTATAATGCGTAATCAACCATGCAGAGCATATCCGATGGTGACAATACTTTGCACGCATCTGAACCTAGTTGAAACGGACTTGCGTGCAAAGTGGAGCCCCCATCCGATAAGTACTTAATTGATTAACACACCTAGGACCGTGTTTTTTTATGGTTGTGCATGACACTAAAGCGAAAACGGTGTTTTATGCTTGATCCACAATGCAAAGCATATCCGATGGGCACAATATTTGCACACATCTTTAACTAGGTGGAATTAACTTACATGCAAAGTGGCATTCCCATCGCATAAGTACTTGATCGGATAACACACCTAGCAACGTGTTTTTTTATGGATGTGCATGACACTAAGGCAAAAATGGTATTTAATGCTCGATCGACCATGCAAAGCATATCCGATGGGCACAAAGATAACATACCTAAGGGCATGTTTTTTTGCGGATGTGCATATCACTACCGGAAAAACGTTGTATAGTGCGTAATCGACTATGCAGAGCATATCCGATGGTGACAATACTTTGCACACATCTCAACCTAGTTGAAAGATACTTGTGTGGAAAGTGGAGCCCCCATCCGATAAGTACTTTTTTGAATAACACACCTAGGATCGTGTTTTTTTATGGTTGTGCATTACACTAGAGCAAAAATGGTGTTTTTTGCTTCATCGACAATGCAAAGCATATCCGATGGGCATAATACTTTGCACACACCTTAAACAAGGTGGAATTGACTTACATGCAAAGTGGCATGCCCATCCCATAAGTACTTGATCGGAGAACATACCTAGCAGCGTGTTTTTTTACGGATGTGCATGACACCGAGGCAAAAATGGTATTTAATGCTCGATCAACCATGCAAAGCATATCGGATGGGCACAATACTTTTCCTACACCTCAACCTAGGTGGCATTGACATGTTTTCAAATAGGCACACCCATCCGATAAGTACTTGGTCAGATAACACACCTAAGGGCGTGTTTTTTTCCGGATGTGCATATCACTAGGGAAAAATGGTGTATAATGCGTGATCGGCCATGCAAAGCATATCCGATGGTCACAATACTTTGAATGAAGCTCAGCCTAGTTGAAAGCGACTTGCGTGCAAAGTGGAGCTCCCATCTGAGAAGTACTTGTTTGAATAACACACCTAGGATGTGTTTGTTTATGGTTGTGCATGACACTAAATCAAAAGTGGTGTTTTATTCTTGATTGACAATGCAAAGCATATCCGATGGGCACAATACTTTGCACACACCTTCAACTAGGCGGAATTGACTTACATGCAAAGTGGCGCACCCATCCCATAAGTACTTGATCTGATAACATACCTAGCATCATGTTTTTTTACGGATGTGCATGACACTAAGGCAAAAATGGTATTTCATGCTCGATTGACCATGCAAAGCATATCCGATGGGCACAATACTTTTCCTATGCCTTAACATAGGTGGTATTGAAATGTTCTGAACGAGGCACACCCATCCGATAAGTACTTGGTCAAATAACATACCTAAAGGCGTGTTTTTTTGCGGATGTGCATATCACTACCGAGAAAACATTGTATAATGCGTGATCGACCTTGCAAAGCATATCTGATGGCGACAATACTTTGCACGCACCTCAACCGTGTTCTTTTATGGTTGTGCATGACACTAAGGCAAAAACGGTGTTTTATGCTTGATCGACAATGCAAAGCATATTCGATGGGCACAATACTTTGCACACACCTTCAACTAGGTGGAATTGACTTACATGCAAAGTGGCATTCCCATCGCATAAGTACTTGATTAGATAACACACCTACCAACGTGTTTTTTTACGGATGTGCATGACACTAAGGCAAAAATGGTATTTAATGCTCAATCGACCATGCAAAGCACCTTCAACTAGGTGGAATTGACTTACATGCAAAGTGGCGCGCCCATCCCATAAGTACTTGATCGGATAACATACCTAGCATCGTGTTTTTTTACGGATGTGCATGATACTAGAGCAAAAATAGTATTTAATGTTCGATCGACCATGCAAAGGATAACTTGGCGTGTCCATCTGATGCGTACTTGATCGGATAACTTCTCCCACCAATAAATTAAGTACTAATTAAAAATTATAATAAATGACTAGATTATTAAAAAGAGACTAATATTTATGTAACTGTTGCTATTGCAGCTTGCTTGCAAAGGACTCTCACAAAGGAGATGGCTATAGATTTTGTTCGAGGGATGGATGTCATTTTATGTAGCAAAAGAGAAGTAGTTGCATTTGCTACAATCCATGATAGTGATCCCAATTCAGTTTGCCACTTTCGAAGACTTGGCGAAGATAAGGTGGTAGTTACTGTATCAAAGATTCTTAGTGCACATGTTGAGCTAAAGTATAAATGTGGAGATATGGAAACACTTGGAGATGTTATGCCCTACAATACATCCAACAAATCATTTATAGCATGGGACAAAGATGAGACTTATGCAACAGACATTATCAAGAATACAAAGTGCACCACCTTGGATTTTACTATAGGGGACATTTTACAAATGAGATCATTTGCAAATAAGATTGTAGCAGAAGGTGAAGTATTGGGATTTGAACAAGTGGAGAAATGGTCATTTGCTCAGATGAGGATTCTAAAAGTCACTGATGATGGTATGGTTTATAACATAACATCCTTATGTGATCCCTACTATGAGGTAGGCAAGAATATGACATGAAGCATGCAATTTTTAAACATGAGAAAGAGGCACGTGGTTTTCAATGATAAAGACATAAAGACAAGGTATACTACAATATCAAAGGACCTAAAAAGCGTGCCCATGTGCCAGGCTCTATCAGTTCAAATGTGGATGATTTCAATGTACTCAATCATAGAAGTGACATCTTATCTGGAGTGGATGAGTTCATTGGTTCCAAGAAACAAAATGATTTTAGAAGCGAAGCCTTATCTGGGGTGGATGAATTCTTGCACAGTGAGAAGGGCAAAGGTTTCAATAGCGATGTCTTGTCAAGTGTGGATGAGTTCATGCATATTAACAAACCTGGTGTCAATCAAGCTTGTGGATTTGTGAAAGCCATGCAAGATGTCCCAATGAGTGATGTTCTCTCAGAAGTGGAAGAGTTTCAAGGTTCTCAATACCCTCGTAGAATATTGAATTCATTGAATGGTCCTAAGAGTATGTTAAAAACGAGGATGAGATCCACAGAGGATTATTCAATATTTAACTTTGATTGTGATATGGCCAAGGATGCAACGACGACCAATCATGGATGCTTGGTTACAAACAAATGTGAGGAGAAGAAGTGCATAAATACAGATAACAACATGCACGAGGAACGAAAACGGTCATACATATGCATGAAGAGAAAGCGAATATAGGCAGATCCACAAAAGCAACCAAAGAGGAAGAGAGTAATGAAGGAGGAGAACATGTTAAATGCATTGGGATATCTATGTTGCAAGCGAAGATGTATGCGCTTCATTGATCTTGCAGACATCAGGGAATGTAGAGGACACGTGTGGCAAAGAAAAGGAAGCGAAAGAAATGAATACCTTCTCACAAGTCTCTCTTACTTTCTTCAGAATGGCAATAAAAGACTAAGTTCAAGACAAAAGGTAAAACCTCTCGTAAATGGAAAAAAGATTTGCAATAAGGCATATCGCAATATTACTGGATTATCCCATGGTACATATTGGGATTTAGTCACCAAGGCAAAGGGCGGCAACAAATTTAGCATTCACGGTAATAGAGGAAGGTCCAAATCAAGAATCTCAACTGTCAGGGCAGCAGCAATTTGGCAAGACTTCATACATGAAAATGCTTTACCTCAACCCCATATATCTACCAAACTCCCTAACGGTGACGCGATCACTGAAATGCATCTTCCAATGGGCTTGACAAAGCTCGAAGTATTTGACTCTATTGCAGAAAAGCAAAGGCAAAGAGGGGATGCCGTAGCTTCCTCTCATACTTTGTATACTCTTTGGAAGAAGAACTTTGGATATGTTAAAATCCCAAGGAGGCAAAAAATGTCAAAGTGCAATGTCTGTGCTGATTTAAAGCGAGCGATTGAGAGTGCAACATGTCCAAATCAAAGGGAATTATACAAAAAAAACCGAAAATCTCATCATGACCTTATTCGACATTCCAGACAAAAATATGCATTTTGGAAGGAGCAAGCTATTTCGCATCCCGATGACTACATGTGCCTTATTGTAGATGGCATGGATCAGAATACAACAGCATTGCCTCGTTTTGTTGCCACTCCACCTAAATTACAAGGAAAGCACTTTCTAAAGACACATCTATGTGGAGTGTTAGTGCATGGAATTAAGTTTTTTGCAGATATATGGATTGATTCCTTGCATCTACATGATAGTAATCAAGTTGTAACATCTATTATGAAGGCAATTCGCAATGTACATGTAGAAAAAGGTCGCCTACCACCGACTTTGAGAATACAAGCTGATAATCACTACTACACACGCATCCTATTGCGACGTTTACGTACCGACGATTAGCGCCCGCTAAGCGTTAATCGTCGGTATAAAAATCGGGTGTCGTAAATCGTCGCTATATAGCGACTTTTGATAATCGTCGCTATATAGCGACGTTAGTACAAGTCGCTATATAGCGACTTTAAAAAGTCGCTATATAGCGACCTTAGTAAAAGTCGCTATATAGCGACTTTTAAAGGTCGCTATATAGCGACACTGAGACTATATTATAGCGACGTTTTACAGAGAGGTTTTTTTTTTTTTAAAGCCTTAAAATTTATTTTCTTCCAATGACAAAATTTTTTAAATTTTCATACATGTTTGAGCTCATAGAGAAATAAAAAATGAGAGCATGTACATCAAGCCTTTGAAGCTCATATATTCATGTCCAAGTTGGAGATGAGAAAAATCAAATTAAATAAGAGCATTTACATCAACTGTTTCATCTTGAGCCAAGTCTAAGGCGCCAAGCAAGTCTATCTCCAACTCTATACCGAGTTGATCTCCTATATCATCATCGTACTCTAGCATCGTACGTTCACCTAAAAGTATTTGATCATCTTCTTCAATTAAGCTTAAGTGTGGTGATTGATCTTGACGATTGTTGTCTTCCTCGTCAATATCGTGATCTCCATCCTCCTCCCGTGCGATGTCATTATGCGCATCTTCCTCTTGCCTCATATGGTGATCTACATCTTCTTCGCTAGATTCATCAATTGGATCCGGATTTGGTAGTGGCATCTCCATATCCACATCTCGATCTTCAAAAATCTGCTTACTTCGTGGTGCAACTTGGATCACGTACCACCATCTTGGATCAGAACGATCCGGATGAAAAACCACCTATATTGAAGATGAAAAATCACGTGCCAAATGTCGTCAATTATATATATATCAATGGACTTAAAAAACGAAAGCTTCGACTAATTAAATCATTAGTATGCACCTGCTCACAGTGCTCGGGAAGAACAAAAGTATCACTTTCATCGGTCCAATGTTTGGTGGAGTCTATTGCAAAGAGACCGCTACCATCTTTTCTCACAGTTGCATGGGGACCGTTGTAAGTAGTTCTAAACCATTTTACATCAAGAATGAAAATAGTAAATCGTCTGAAATCAATTTCATAGATGTCGCGTATGGTTCCACAATAATCCAATTGTGAGGAGAGAAGATTGGTATCCGAAGCACTTGCTCGGCTATCTTGTGTGAAGTTAGCCATGACTCCACAATCATACGTGACTCTCTTTGAATCGATGCGTTCTATGCGAAAATGTCGTCCATATGACCATAATGCACTGTACTTTTTGTACTGTAAAAGAGCATCATTAAAACAATGAAGATGCACCTATTTTATAGCATATATTGCCACAAATAATTACTTAATTACATCAAGAGATAAGAAACTTACATGCACCATACATCCAGATGATAACTCCCGCTCGCGCTCGTTTATTGTCTCTCCATCACTGGAGGCTTTACGTATAGCTAGTTGTAGCCAATCAAGTGACATGTGAGTAGGGAGAAGAGCCAGATCTCGTGGATATGGTTGTGATCGCCTGTACATTACTCTGAATCTCGTCCTTGCATTTATTCTTTCTGCTTTGGCCACTTCATATCTCTCAATCCACTTCTGCATCTCAGGGCTATTGAGGATACAAAACTTATTGAATTTCTCCATTTGCTCTTCGCTCATCTTTCTTTCAATCCCTTTTCCTTGGGGGACCTCGCCAATGATGCGATCATCATCCTTGTTGTGCCAAGCTTGCGGCATATCAGGATCCGTGGATGCAAGAAACTCTGTGATATATACTAATGACTCTTGCACAAGCCATCCCTCTGCCATGCTTGCTTCTGGTCTTGCTCTTTGTCTTACAAACCCCTTTAAAGTTTTCATAAACCGCTCGAGAAAAAACATCCATCGATTATGAACGGTACCTGCTATAGCCACCTCATCAACTATGTGCACAAGCAAGTGGACTTGAGTTGTCATAATGCTTGAGGGAAAGTGCTTCTCAAGCAAGCATACGGCTTCGATGGATTCCACCCTAGCCTTCTCGATGCTCGATATAGAGATCTCTTTTTGAGATATCCACCTATTTCACATGTCCATGCATATGTAAGATATTTGAGATATCCACCTATTTCACATGTCCATGAAGAAAATAGATAATGCGAATTGATAGTAAGCATACCTCACAATACCACAGATCTTGAATATAGCATTTCTAACATCTTCTTGTAAGCACCCTTTTATTGTAATTGGAAGGATGAACTATCAAAGCAACAATGAAATCATGTCAACAATATAACATAATAATAATTACGCTAATGCATCACTATTATCGGTACACTAATTCTACTTAGAATACCTGTAAGACCTTGTGCCAATCATGGGACTTGAGGCCACTAAGCTTATTGTCCTTTGAAAATGCTCCTTTCAAGCAACGCATGTACCCTGTCGGTGTTTGAAAAGAGGCAATGTCTGCCTTGATCGCTGCCTCCTCCCTCGTAGAGAGGATCCACGTTGCTTTCGGGAGGACAACTTTTCCTGAAGCATGCACTTGGGGCCACAAACGAGACATCCTATTCATAGCACGCAAGTCTTCTCGCACTCCTCTCGAGTCCTTGGAACCAACCAAGTGTGCCCAAATGGTAGCCCCCACATTCTTAAAGATATGCATGGGATCCAAGAGATGATTGACTTGTAACTGACCCCAATAAGGAAGCTCGTGAAAGATCGATAGCCTCTTCATACCAGGAGGAGGTTCCTCTCCATTCTCCCTCCAAGCTTGAATCCAATCACTTGCTTTTAAATATGATGGTGGTGGATCAAGCTGACCTCCACGTGCGAGATGGTCGAGCGGAAGGTATCGAGCATGACCTTCATAAACATTTTTCCTCATGTGTTTGGAGTAGCGTGCAAGCGATTTCAGAGCGGGTCCACAAACAGGACAAGCATGGTACCCACTTGTAGCAAGCCCTGCACGCGTGCATGAATATGTTAGTACAAGACATGCGTGCAAAAGAGAGTAAAAAAAGCATAATCCCTCATTGTACATGTAAAGACATAACCACGTACCTGCGCACTCTCCATATCCTGGGTAGTCATGCATGGTCCACATCAAGATACCCCTGACCAAAATATCATTGGTATGCCTAGGAGCTCTGGAAATATCAAAGACCTGCACTCCTCTCCATAATATCTGTAACTCCTCTATCAAAGGTGCCATGTACACGTCCATGTTTCTTGCCTTGTACTTTCCTGGCACAAGTAGTGCAAGCATGAGGTGTCCCTTTTTTATTGTTAGCCATGGTGGGATATTGTAATTCACCACGACTATGGGCCATGTCGACCAAGATGTCGAGCGTAACCCGAAAAGATTCACGCCGTCCATGGCTAGCCCAAGATGTAAGTTGCGTGGCTCTCTCGCAAAGTCCGGCCACTGATTATCTATGTGCTTCCAAGCCGCACAATCTGCGGGAATCCTCAATGTGTGATCAGTGGACCGATGAGATGCATGCCATGTCATCAACTCCGCTATGGATTTGCATCGAAACATGTGTTGTATTCTTGCAATGATGGGAAAGTGTCTTAAGACCTTTACCGGTATCCTCTCACCCTGCAAGTCATCTCTATATCGTTGTTCCCCACACTTTGGACAACTAGCCAAATCTCCATGCTCACGACGAAAGAGAATACAATCATTACGGCAAGCATGGATGGTATCATAATCCATACCCACCATTGTTAGCATCTTTTTCGCTTCATCTCTTGATGCGGGCATGGTATTTGGTGCAGGCAACATCTTTTGGAGCAACCTATGACAAAGACACTATCCAAATGATGATTCTCAAAACAAACAATATCCAAATAATGAGTCAATCAAATTAATGCAAGGGCTAACCTCATTAAGGCCGAGACACTTGTATCCGACCACCCATACTGTACTTGTAGATTCAAGATTGAGAGACAAGCACGTAGTTTAGACATCCTGGCACCCTCGTACAATTGTGTTGATTGCAACTCTCGCATTTTCACCTCAGACTCTGACATCACGTGTACGTGGGATGTAGTGCCCCTAAAAATGGAATCCATCATGTCGACCATACCCTCGTCGTCATCTGGGAGACTATAGTCTTGTTGAAAGTGAGAAGGTATATGTGTACCCTCGTCACCCTCGTCATCCTGTCATAAGCTCATTCGTGTAAATAGAAGATCTTCTAATTCCGGGTATACAATAAGATTGCGAACTTAAATAGCTTTGACTTACCGATGATCCATCAACATGTGCAACACCAACGGGGGGTACTGGTTCCGGCTCCTCCCCATACATCCGCAAGTGGCGCATGATAATACGACGTTGATGTCGTACTTCTCGCTTGCAATGAGTGCAATGACAATATAACCTCTCCGTAAGCCACTTCGTGCTCCCGGGCGTTGGCGCATCATCGGATGAGCTTCCACTCGTCCCTTCCATCTACACTTATAAAACCAAAACATAAGCATGAAGAGGAGATGTACACAATTATGAGCATAGCATGTTTAATTTGAGCTTCTCTTGAGGCTATATAAAAAGAATGACATCGCTATATAGTAAGGATTGAAACAAAAAATCCTATATAGTAAGGCTATGTAGTAAGAGGAGATATTGACAATTATAGGCATAGCATGTTTGAGTCACAAGAGGCCTCATTAAAAAACAAACAGTAAGCGTCGCTATATAGCGACGCTCTGTTCCGTCGCTATATAGCGACGATTTTAATTGAAAGCGTCGCTATATAGCGACGCTTTCAATTAAAAACGTCGCTATATAGCGACGAATAAGCATCGCTATATAGCGACGCTGTGGGTTAAAACCTTAAACGTCGAAACCCGCGGCGTTTTGCTCAAAGCTTTCCTAATCTCTAAACTAAGCTCTCCAAAATCTCCTCCCACCTATTTTCACTGACCTCCCATCTATTCCAAGCAACCTCCTACCCTATTTCCCACTCCTCACCCTCCTCCTACCTCTTGTGCACCCTCTCTCTCCTTTTTCCCTCTTTGGTTTCCAGAAAGAAAGTTCTTCAAAAGGTGAGTTTTTTCCAACAATGTAGGTTGTTTGTTTGTTAGCTTTGGTTTTCTGAGTGTTTCTACTTGTATTGCTAAAGTTTTAAACTAGTTTTCATGCTTGATTAGAAAGGATTCAAACAAAAAACGAAATTTCAAGAAAGAAAGAAAGAAACTCACCTCTTCTTTCTGTATTTCTCTTCCTTCTCTTCCTTCTCTTCTCCTCAATCTCCTCCTTTCCTTGTCTCCTCAATCTTCTCTTTCCTTGTCTCCTTTCAAGAAGTTGCTTTTGTGATCTCCTCTTTCCACTAACATCTTATTTGAAAAAATGGGTTGTTTTCTCTTTTTTGTAGGGCCAGTCCACTACACCGAGCAGGACATAGTCTCTCTTTTGTGGGCCCAGTCCACTACACCGAGCGGGACATACTTTTACAGGTAAGTGCTTCCTCTTCTTTCCATTTAAGCTTTTTGTTATTTGCATTTGCCTGCAGCTAGCGCCTTAAGCGCTAGCTGCAGTGATGGGCGTAGGAACCCTCTCTTCCCCCTTCTCTTTTTCTCATTTTCCCCCTTCTCTCTTTTTCCCTCTTCTCTTATTCTCTCTTTCCCCCTCTCTCTTTTCCCTTCTCTCTTTCCTTTCCCCCTTATTCTCTATTTCCGCATCCCTCTTATTCTCTTATGCTTATGCTTCTCTTTTTCCGCATAAGCTCCTCCTCTATTTCCGCATGAGCATAAGCATGAGCTTATGCTTATGCTTATGCATAAGCATAAGCATAAGCTCATGCTTATGCTCATTCATGAGCATGAGCTTATGCGTAAGTTTCCGCAAGAGCTTATGCGGAAATAGAGAATGAGAGAAGCATACGCTTCTCTCATTCTCTTTTTCCGCATAAGCTCCTTCTCTCATTCCGCATAAGCTCCTTCTCTATTTCCGCATGAGCATAAGCATGAGCTTATGCTTATGCTTATGCTTATGCTTATGCATAAGCATAAGCATAAGCATAAGCTCATGCTTATGCTCATTCATCCGCAAGAGCTTATGCGTAAGTTTCCGCAAGAGCGTTTCCGCAAGAGCTTATGCGTAAGTTTTCGCATGAGCATAAGCATAAGCTCCTTCTCTCATTCCGCATAAGCTCCTTCTCTATTTCCGCATGAGCATAAGCATGAGCTTATGCTTATGCTTATGCTTATAAGCATAAGCATAAGCTCATGCTTATGCTCATTCATCCGCATGAGCTTATGCTTGTTTCCGCATGAGCTTATGCGGAAATAGAGAAAGGGAGAAGCTTATGCTTCTCTCATTCTCTTTTTCCGCATAAGCTCCTTCTCTTTTTCCGCATGAGCATAAGCATGAGCTTATGCTTATGCTTATGCTTATGCTTATGCATAAGCATAAGAATAAGCTCATGCTTATGCTCATTCATGAGCATGAGCTTATGCGTAAGTTTTCGCAAGAGCTTATCCGCAAGTTTCCGCAAGTGCTCTTTCTCTTTTTCCGCATAAGCTCCTTCTCTCATTCCGCATAAGCTCCTTCTCTATTTCCGCATGAGCATAAGCATGAGCTTATGCTTATGCTTATGCTTATAAGACTTACGCATAAGCTCTTGCGGATGAATGAGCATAAGCATGAGCTTATGCTTATGCTTATAAGCATAAGCATAAGCTCATGCTTATGCTCATTCATCCGCAAGAGCTTATGCGTAAGTTTCCGCAAGAGCGTTTTTGCAAGAGCTTATGCGTAAGTTTCTCTCATTCTCTATTTTCCCTCATCTCTTTCCCTTTCTCTCATTCTCTATTTCCTCGTTCTCATTCTTTTCTTTCCTTTACATCTTCTTTCCCTCTTATCTTTCCCTCTTCTTTCCCTCTTTCCTTTCCCTCCTCTTTCCTTTCCGCATTCTTTCTTCTTGCCTATGCTCTTTTTCCTCATGCTTAAGCATAAGCATAAGCATAAGCATAAGTTTTCGCATGAGCATATGCGTAAGTTCCTTCTCCTATTTCCGCATGAGCATAAGCTCCTTCTCTTTTTCCGCATGAGCATAAGCTCATGCTTATGCTCATGCATGAGCATGAGCATGAGCTTATGCTTGTTTCCGCATGAGCTTATGCGGAAATAGAGAAAGGGAGAAGCTTATGCTTCTCTCATTCTCTTTTTCCGCATAAGCTCCTTCTCTTTTTCCGCATGAGCATAAGCATGAGCTTATGCTTATGCTTATGCTTATGCTTATGCATAAGCATAAGCATAAGCTCATGCTTATGCTCATTCATGAGCATGAGCTTATGCGTAAGTTTTCGCAAGAGCTTATCCGCAAGTTTCCGCAAGTGCTCTTTCTCTTTTTCCGCATAAGCTCCTCCTCTTTTTCCGCATGAGCATAAGCATGAGCTTATGCTCATTCTTCCGCATGAGCTTATGCGTAAGTTTCCGCAAGAGCTTATGCGGAAATAGAGAATGAGAGAAGCATATGCTTCTCTCATTCTCTTTTTCCGCATAAGCTCCTTCTCTCATTCCGCATAAGCTCCTTCTCTATTTCCGCATGAGCATAAGCATGAGCTTATGCTTATGCTTATGCTCATGCGGAAATAGAGAAGGAGCTTATGCGGAATGAGAGCATAAGCATAAGCATAAGCTCATGCTTATGCTCATGCGGAAATAGAGAAGGAGCTTATGCGGAATGAGAGAATGAGCTTGTCATGAGCTTATGCGCAAGTTTCCGCAAGAGCTTATGCGTAAGTTTCCGCAAGTGCTCCTTCTCTCATTCCGCATAAGCTCCTTCTCTCATTTCCCCCTTCTCTCATTTCCCCCTTCTCTCATGCTTATGCTCATGCATGAGCATGAGCATGAGCTTATGCTTGTTTCCTCAATGTGTGATCAGTGGACCGATGAGCTTATGCGTAAGTTTCCGCAAGAGCTTATGCGGAAATAGAGAATGAGAGAAGCATATGCTTCTCTCATTCTCTTTTTCCGCATAAGCTCCTTCTCTCATTCCGCATAAGCTCCTTTCCGCATGAGCATAAGCATGAGCTTATGCTTATGCTTATGCATAAGCATAAGCTCATGCTTATGCTCATGCGGAAATAGAGAAGGAGCTTATGCGGAATGAGAGAAGGAGCTTGTCATGAGCTTATGCGCAAGTTTCCGCAAGAGCTTATGCGCAAGTTTCCGCAAGTGCTCATTCTCTCATTCCGCATAAGCTCCTTCTCTCATTTCCCCCTTCTCTCATTTCCCCCTTCTCTCATGCTTATGCTCATGCATGAGCATGAGCATGAGCTTATGCTTGTTTCCGCATGAGCTTATGCGGAAATAGAGAAAGGGAGAAGCTTATGCTTCTCTCATTCTCTTTTTCCGCATAAGCTCCTTCTCTTTTTCCGCATGAGCATAAGCATGAGCTTATGCTTATGCTTATGCTTATGCTTATGCATAAGCATAAGCATAAGCTCATGCTTATGCTCATTCATGAGCATGAGCTTATGCGTAAGTTTTCGCAAGAGCTTATCCGCAAGTTTCCGCAAGTGCTCTTTCTCTTTTTCCGCATAAGCTCCTCCTCTTTTTCCGCATGAGCATAAGCATGAGCTTATGCTTATGCTTATGCATAAGCATAAGCATAAGCTCATGCTTATGCTCATTCTTCCGCATGAGCTTATGCGTAAGTTTCCGCAAGAGCTTATGCGGAAATAGAGAATGAGAGAAGCATATGCTTCTCTCATTCTCTTTTTCCGCATAAGCTCCTTCTCTCATTCCGCATAAGCTCCTTCTCTATTTCCGCATGAGCATAAGCATGAGCTTATGCTTATGCTTATGCATATGCATATTATGCATAAGCATAAGCATAAGCTCATGCTTATGCTCATGCGGAAATAGAGAAGGAGCTTATGCGGAATGAGAGAATGAGCTTGTCATGAGCTTATGCGCAAGTTTCCGCAAGTTCTTATGCGCAAGTTTCCGCAAGTGCTCCTTCTCTCATTCCGCATAAGCTCCTTCTCTCATTTCCCCCTTCTCTCATTTCCCCCTTCTCTCATGCTTATGCTCATGCATGAGCATGAGCATGAGCTTATGCTTGTTTCCTCAATGTGTGATCAGTGGACCGATGAGCTTATGCGTAAGTTTCCGCAAGAGCTTATGCGGAAATAGAGAATGAGAGAAGCATATGCTTCTCTCATTCTCTTTTTCCGCATAAGCTCCTTCTCTCATTCCGCATAAGCTCCTTCTCTATTTCCGCATGAGCATAAGCATGAGCTTATGCTTATGCTTATGCTTATGCTTATGCATAAGCATAAGCATAAGCATAAGCTCATGCTTATGCTCATGCGGAAATAGAGAAGGAGCTTATGCGGAATGAGAGAAGGAGCTTGTCATGAGCTTATGCGCAAGTTTCCGCAAGAGCTTATGCGCAAGTTTCCGCAAGTGCTCATTCTCTCATTCCGCATAAGCTCCTTCTCTCATTTCCCCCTTCTCTCATTTCCCCCTTCTCTCATGCTTATGCTCATGCATGAGCATGAGCATGAGCTTATGCTTGTTTCCGCATGAGCTTATGCGGAAATAGAGAAAGGGAGAAGCTTATGCTTCTCTCATTCTCTTTTTCCGCATGAGCATAAGCTCCTTCTCTTTTTTCGCATGAGCATAAGCATGAGTTTATGCTTATGCTTAAGCATAAGCATGAGCATAAACTCATGCTTATGCTCATGCATGAGCATGAGCTGATGCGTAAGTTTCCCACTCTATTTCCTTTTCTCCTTTTCCCACTCTATTTCCCCCTTCTCTCCTTCTCTATTTTCCCTCATCTCTTTCCCCTTCTCTATTTCCCCCTTCTCTCATTCTCTATTTCCTCATTCTCATTCTTTTCTTTCCTTTACATCTCATTTCCCTCTTATCTTTCCCTCTTCTTTCCCTCTTTCCTTTCCCTCTTCTTTCATTTCCCTCTTCTTTCTTCTTGCCTATGCCTATGCCTATGAGAATGCTCATGTTTGTTTTTTGTTTTCTGTTTTCGTGTTTGTGTCTATGTTAGACATGGGATCACGTCGCTCATCGGACGAGTACGGACAGCCTCGCAGGAGGAGAGCTCACGATCTATATGCTCCAGAGGACTTTGATTCCTCTCGGGCGACTACCCCGAGGAGTACCCCTGGTCCGACTCCTCTCGGTCCTAGCACTGCGACTACCCCTGGTCCGACCCCTCTCGGTCCTAGCACTGCGACTACCCCTCAGGGGACTCCTTTGCTAGCCGCGCATGGCTTTGTCGGGACTCCCGACGAGTTTGTAGCGCAGATGAGCGATGAGGAGGCAGCGAGATTCTTCTCTCTGCTCTCTCAGAGGACCTCCGCAATTCCTTCCCCTACACCGACGGGTGGACGTACTGCCCAGCCATCCCCTCGCGCCCCTTCGACCGCGGGATCATCACCTGCGCATGCCTCCCGCAAGGGAAGGAAGAGTAGGACGGGCGGCTCATGTTGTGCTGACTCAGGAGATGTAGACGAGTCAGCACACTCACGCTCCTTTAGGTCTCCACTTGGTCCGGAGACACAGTATCAGTCAGGTCCCTTTCCCTCTCCTACTCCCACAGCTACTCCTCGATCCGGAAGCGGTCGCGCAGCTTCCACTCCTTCAGACTCTGCTACCGTCAGTCCCCCTTACTCATCAGGGGATCTCTCCTATCAAATCACATCTGCCGGAGAGATAATAGAAGACAAAAAGGGCAAAGCAGTGATGGCCGCCATGAGGCGGTTGATGAGTCATCACTTCAAGAGCGGCATAAATATCGATTGGCGGTATCAAGATGCCCAAAAGAAGCAGGCGGTGATCGATGAGTTAAAACTCAGATTTCCTAATCCGCCAAATGTGGAGTTTAATAACAGTTATATGCTCGAGCGCATGGGTTTGGTCCTAAAGCATCGCAGATCAACCATGCGTACTTCCATTACAAAGGGGTTGTCTAAACCCAGCTGGGCAGACAAAGCTGATTGGAAGTTCTTGAAGAAGCAGAATAGGGACCATCCTGAAATGTTCGAGGGTCAGAGGAGGGCTGCGAAGAGACGGCTGGATGTCGTGGGTACTTCGCACTTTGGTGCAGGTGGACGGTATGCGTTCGAGGCAACCGTGGTAAGTTTACTTCTTTCCATTTAATGTATTGTTCTATTTGTTTTACTTACATATTACATGCACTTTACCTAACTCTAACTCTCGTAAATTGGATCCACAGCAAGCTGCGATGGGTCGTCTTCCTACGGATGCAGAGACGCGGCGCGCATTTCGGATAGGAACCAAGCCGTGGTTCATTGAGCAAGAGGCAATGGGAGCGACAGTCGATTGGGCTGAGGTGGCTGCTCGCACGGTATAAGTTTACTCCTGCTTGTAATCTCACTTTTTAATTTAAGTTCCAATCTAATTTTCGAGTTATATGGTTCACTCTCAGGGTCAAAGCTCAAGCGTCCCATCATCAGAGACGAGCGATCAACAGGGGCAAGGATCGGACGCAGGTGCCGATGACGAAGGAGAAGACGCAGGTGTCGGGGACGAGGGAGAAGATGCAGGTGCCGAGGACCAGGGAACAGCCCAACAAGACGATTCGGATTCGGATTCGGATTAGTAGTGGTAGTAGCATTTTTCATATCCGCTCGTTAGAGCCATTTTGTATCGCCCTTTCACAGGGTAATTTTGTTTCAAACACAGTTGTATATGTATATGCATTTCTTCCTCATCGTTCACAAGAACAATTTTGTATCACCCTGCATGCAAGGGAAATTTTGTTATAAAAAACTTTCTTTTGCAATTACAAAAAAAAAAAAAAGGTTAGTGGGGCTAAACAGGGCTTCCTTTTGGCCCTGTTTAGCCCCACTAACCATTTTTTTTACCTTCTGTTAATCGTCGCTATATAGCGACGTTTACCAGTGTCGCTATATAGCGACGATTAACAGAGTCGCTATATAGCGACGTTTTCATCGTCGCTATATAGCGACGTTTACATCGTCGCTATATAGCGACGATTAACAGCGTCGCTATATAGCGACGGTTTATAGCGACGCTCCTTTTCCGACGATTTTAACGACTTTTATAGCGACCTTTGCGCCCGTGAAAAAAAAAAAATTTAATGTAAAAAGCGTCGGTATTTCCGTCGGAAAATGGCCTATGCCTTGTAGTGAATTGCTGGCGAGAAAATAAGAATGTACTCATGTTTGCATTCTGCTCCATGCTAGTTGCTCATCGAATCTTCAATGAGGTCGAATGTGGATTTTTGTATGTTGGGCATACACATGAGGATATCGATCAGGTTTTTAGCACAGTCTCAAGGGAGCTTAAATGCAAGGATGTGGAGACAATAGATGACTTGGTAAGAAGATGTGGCAGGCAAGTTGGTGGTCATAAGGAAAGTACAGTATGTGAGAGGCTCGAAAGAATGTATGATTGGAAGAGCTTCATTCTACCTTTCATACAAACGGATGGTGATGCATTGACAGGTCATACCAATCCACACTACTTTCATTTTTTTTTTAAGGATGAAAAACCCGTAATGCAATGGCAACAGTATTCTCATGATACAAAATGGGAACCTGAAGAACCTTACAGTCTCTTAACTTCAATTCCCAGCAAGGAAAGGTATCCAACATGGGCTCCTATACAAGAATTCAATGAGAGGTCTAATTGTGAAATAGAAGGATTAAAAGCATTTATTACATACAAAGAGGAAATGCTCCGGAGATATCCTGATTCGAAGCCTACTTGGAGAGAACACACTACCACTGTAATTAACAAGACATGAGATTTAATAAAGGACCTTGAGAGAATGCGAGGCTCAAAGGATGTCAAGGAAGAATGCAATATGTTTTGGCCAAATGTTCATAACGATTTGCGGCCAGCTCCAGTCTTTGAAAATGAATTTGTATCATTACTCCCACGTCCATATTGTGGACCGAAGAAGAGAGAGTTTATGCCACAAGTAGATATAGAGGTCGATTGTTTTGTTGTGGTTCGGCCATCGGATGATGAATATGAGAATGTGAAGTTTTGGGTTGCAAAAGTAGTTGATGTGCAAAGAGATGACCAAGGGAGAGCTACAACATTTACAGCAGTATGGTATGAGCCAAAGGGCAGGAAGGAGAATATGGATAACAACACATTGTATACTAATTGTATAATGAAGGAGTGGGTCCCAAATGATGAAGCGGTTTCTCAAGTTTCGACGGAGACAATCATAGTGTCTTGGCATTCAAGGGCAAAGAAATCAAAGAAGCGCATGGGATATGAGGTAGAAGGAAAAATAAAAATACCACAGCAAAGTATTTTGCATATACACGAATTTTTAAGGATGCTCGCCATGGAGGAAGTAGAAGGAGACAGTGCAAATGAAGAATGTCCATGATTAAAGCTTTGTATTGAAGTCCATTGAAGGATTTTATTTGGGTACTAGGCAAGAAGCCAATTCAAGACAATTATAATCAGAGTCATCACCTCCTATGTCAAATGAGAGTCAAAATATGCACTGGATGTCACCCAAGGGTCAAGGCTTGGCAAGACAATAGGGAGTTAATGCAGATGGCACCTGGCAAGGGACTGTCACATTGAGGAATAAGACAATGGGGAGTTAATGCACCCAAGGGGCAAGGCTTGGCAAGACAAGTGGGAGTTAATGCAGATGGCACCTAGCAAGGGACTGTCATGACATTGAGCAATAAAACAATGGGGAGTCAAATTATGCAGATGGCACGAATTGAGGCTCTTCAAGAGCAACAATTTAAATTGTAAACATATGTTCAATCTATATCGTTTTGGATATAAAGACTCTAGCTGAGAGCAACGTCTCTCAATGTAATCATATAATGATAGCTATAATTGCTATTATAATTCTTTGGTTCAATACAAAACTTGGGTCTTATGGCATCATGTCTTTTTTCTATTTATTAAAAGTTTTAAAAATTTTGTGCATATTGCGAGTGACAATGTTATTTTCATGAAATATTTAAGTCTCCTTTCATGGATTTATAAATTTATCATGTCAAGGAAAAATATTAAAAATAATTAAATTAACAAATAACTTAGGTATAGCTAGAATTTCTAATATAGGATTATTTCAAATTCTTGCATGTTGGCGCAAAAGTATAGATTGAAAAAACAATATTTTTATGTGAATATGATAGTGCCACAAAGTGAAATTTTGATTTGGGAAGAATATTTTCAGAAAGTAAAATTTTGATTTGGGAAGGATATTTTCACAAAGTAAACTTTTCATTTGGGAAGGATTTTTGGGCTTCGTCCAAAAACAACAGAAAAACTCCAAAATTAATGAAATAGGTGTTGTCTGTTTCTACAAGGATTTCATCCAATATTGTTTTCAAATAGAACAAAAGCATTCCAAAGTCTTTTGGGTATGCCATAGATTCGTAGTAGGTGGATCAGTGTACAGAGTTTGAAAAGGTGTATAGAGTTTTGGGGCTAGATTTCATAATGGGCTCTTAGTTGTGTCTGCACTACTCTAAATAGGGAGAGATTTTGTTGAGCATGACCTTCTCATTTTTCAGTCTCATGTTAGTTGTCTAATCTAAATCTTTCATCTCACATGAGTTTTCTAATTGAAATCTTTCGTCTCACATTAGTTGTCTAATCAGAATCTTTTGTCTCACATTAGTTCACTAATCGAAATCTTTCAGTCTCACATTAGTGATCTAATCGAAATCTTTTCTCACATTACTTGTCAAATCAAAATCTTTTCATCTCATTATTATCACCACGCTAGCGTGGATCAAAGGAAACTATCTAGTCACATAGCTGAGAAAACATTGCCCAAGTAAACTTTGGAGAAGATTAACAATTCAATAGATTACACACAGATTACATAGATTACAATCTCAAAGACTCCTTTACTTCAGATTACATCTCAAGGACTTCTTGTTGAGCTCCCTGATTACAAGCTCGGCCCTCCTTGCTCCTTTCTAGAATGGGGCTGGTTCCTTCCTGCAGGGGCCTAGCCCTTCGCTTCATGCCGCTTCCTCTTTCGTTGATTTGAGCAAGCTTCTTGGTTGCAAGCTCAGCCCTTCTTGCTCCTTTCTTGAAGGGGGTTGGTTCCTCCCTTCAAGCTCCTTTTCCTCGTAGTCAGGTTCGGTCTTGGCCTTCTTCCATTTGAGCTCCTTGTCTTTAAGATCTTTTGCCCAAATGGCAAATTGAGTTGCAGCATCTACTTTCTTGTCGTAGATAGCTATAGTAGGCAGGCACATTTGATTTGTTGGGCAATGGCAAATGGCATTCTCTACAACTAGATTTTCTATGCACAAACACTCCAAAGATAAAAACGTGCATAAGGTGGTAGCATGCAGGCCATCGGATACAGTAGTCATCTATGATGGGGGTATGGCAGACCATGCATTTTGGACCCTGCTGCATAGCAAGATAGGCAATACCACTATTGCGGCTGTCAATACCACAGTCTTGCTCTGTACATGACAAAGTTGCTTCTTGATTCCTTCCTCCCTCATCCTAAGGCTATGGATGTTCTCCATCTCCTCCACTTTTTGCTCACTCTGTGCAACAGCTTCATCTAAATCCCTTAGCATTTATTGAAGCTACATAAATTGCTGAAAAAAATCTTCATGGGCGGTTTCCAAGACTTCCACTCTAGTTTGGAAATCTTGCAGGACGCTAGACTACTTTTCATAACTGTCGAAAGCCACGACAAGCTCGTGCAAACTTCTATCCTGATCTTCTTGTAGGGTCTTATAGCTTGCTCTTTGGACTTCCAACAATGTTTCGAAAAAACAACCCTCACCGTGGCTGCTACAAATTGCTCCACTGTGGTGGCTGGAACATCCTCCACTGTAGTGGCTACAACTTGCTCCACTATGGCTGCTCTCTACATCCTTCCTGGCTTGGGGAGCTGCCTCATTGTCTTCTCCACCCTGGCTACTCTTTGCCCCATCCTTCCTGGCCTTGAAGCTCTCTCATAGTTCCTGCATCACCTTTATGGTTTCTACATTCTCTCTTTTCAGCTCCTCCATCATATGGTCTTTTTCAATGTTCAATGCATTTTTCATGTTGCAGAGTTGTTTGTAAAGACCCTCCTTTTCGGCTCTCTGATCTTCAAGGTCCTTTCGCATCTTTTCTAGCTCCTTGTCTACCATGTCCCCATCATTTCTCACTTCTTTGAGCCTATCTCGGAGCTCCTTCATGCATTTCTATGCTTCTTCTCATCGATGCCACTGTATAATGCAGTTCTTTGCATTATACAATATCCAAGATGCCACTGTACAAAAATGGCATGTTGATATGGCCCTTGCCCCTAAAGGGGACCCCTCAAGGGCCATATCATCAATTGCATTTTACTTGGTTGCACAACGGAATACATTTTCCTTGGTACACAAATATATAACTCCAAGAACCAGCATGGTGGCTTTCATAGATCTCCTTTTGTTTGCTAGCATGTTGGTCGTCATAGACCTCCTGTAATACGTAAAAATAGGTAACGAAGCTATAACTCCAAGAACCAGCATGGTGGTCTCTCCAAGACAAACCTTGAATTCTAGGCAATGAAAGGTGGTCCAGAGTCTGTGCGGAGGCGATGCTCAGAATGATAGATTGTGTCTCATTATTACACCAAAAACCAGTGCGGTGGTCTCTCCAAGCCAACCTATGATTTGCATGGGTTGCGGGCAGAGAAGCGACAAAAGGCTGCACGATGACAGGTGGTAAAGACTGCACTGCGATGGTTTCACTCTTAGGGTGCAATATAGAATGTCCCATCAACGGAGGAGGCAGTTCTCAGGGAATTTGGCATAGACATTGTCGACGAGGGACAAGAATCAACAAGCGAAGGTCACGAGGGCCAGGGATTAGGTAGAGGTCACGAGTGCCAAGGATCAGACACACCCGTATATAGGGAGGGTAATAATGAAGACAACGACAATGATGAGTCGGATGAGCAGTAGTAGTTTGTTATACTTCGGCATTGTTTGTTAGCTCATGTGAGCAATTTTGTATCACCCTTTTCGAAAGAAAAATTTTGTAACAAACAAGGTTTGAGAGTTTTATCTCACATGGTTTCTTGTGAACATTCTTTTGTAATTAAAAAAAAGAACATTGGTGGGGCAAAATGGGGCTATAGCAAGCCATGTTTCACTCCACAAAATTTTTTGTGTGTTCTGTTAATGGTTGGTATATATACCGACAATTATTTGATACAGAGTCAATATATACCAACCTTTATCGACAGCGTCGGTATATACCGTCAAATTTATACCAATGCATATTTTTTGACACTAATCCTGACGTAATTACCCATCTTTTTACCCTTTAATTAGAAACATTTTGTGTAAAGAAAGTCAGTATTTGTGTCGAAAAATGGCCTATACCTTGTAGTGAAACATCCTTCTTGTTGGGGGAAACACGTGACTCAAATTTCCAAAAACAGTAAATAAGTTCTTTTATGTCATCTATTATTGTACTGCTACATTGATGCTTCCAACAATCCACCAATAAGAACAAGCGACTACCATCATCCATTTGGGCTTCCACACAAAATCTTGCCTTGTACAAGGAATGCTTGGAAACTTGCAGAACCCTTGCGACCTTGGCTATTTCATTAGATTTCATTAGCATGGTCGATGTACATTTCTTTAGGAACAACTCTTCTTTGTCTGCAGGCTGCTTTACAATAGCCAGTGTGTTGTGCACATTAGCTATTAGTGCTGCTTGCACTTATGCCTCCTCTCTAGCTATTCGATCTTGTAATCCTATCACTGCAGGGTGCTGTTCAATTCAATTGAAGATTTCATCCTTCAGCTGTTTCTCCATTCTTTGGGTTTTGTCATTGAAAAAATTCACCGTTTCAAGGACAATTTGTTGCTTTATGGTTTTCTCTATCTCTATCAAATTATCCTCTCATGCGTTTCTTTCAAACTCATTGTTCTCTCTTTTTTTGGGCCGCATACTGCCTAATGATGGCATGTGATTGAAGGCCATTCTCCCATAGAGTAAGATTGCTTGAATTTTCTTCTGTTCCAAATCATACAATATAATGAGAGTGAGCTCATGATCAAATCAAGCATCTTGTTGTCAACGAGATTGTACACTTGTTCATAGAAAACATGAACAATAAATAGAGATTCTAGACGACTCAAAAGGACAGCTCCATGAATGCTAAATTTTAATTTGCCATAGCTTATTGTGAAAAGGATCAAGGAGAGCAATTCAAATGTGTAGGTTCAACATACATGGCAAACTTCTATTTAATGGTTCTGTTTAATTATCTCTTTGTCAATCCATTTTTTGGAGGTTATTATTTACATCTTTTAGTAATTCTTGAAGCAAATTCCTTCTTTTAATGCATGTGGTTATTTCTAATCTTTCTTAAATATAGTTTAATAAATAATTACATTTTAATTTATATTATTTATATAATGTAGCTATGTAAAGCTGAATATTAAATATTTGCAACATTCTACTTTTGCTAAATCATTTGCATCATTTAGGGATGGGGAAGTACTAGCCATTTGGAGATGGGGAAGTAGCCTGACGTGCTCTATCGTCGGGTCCGAGGTTCGAGTCGATCATTCGGCCTCATCCCTTCCCTCACATCCCCTAAGCCGGGGTGCGCTAAGTTTAAATTAATCGGGAAAAAAAAAGCATCATTTGGTAAATAATCGTCATGAGTATTTCTGATTGCTGCACCGATAGCTCCGGATCACCCGGTGCCAAGACGCCTCATGCAGGAAACTCAAATCAAATGGACGTGATCAACTACATCCGGGCACCAACACATCATATAATACCATGATTCAGTGAAGGAAGAAAGAGTCGAGACTGACTCGAGAGCTTCTTGTTGGGAAATTAATATGGCAAATTAGCTGGGCACTCGCAAGTCTGAGTATTACCGGAATGGAGCGACTGGGAATTGTAAGGATTGGGCTGAGGAGGAGGAGCAGCAGCAACAGACGAGCTCTGGAAGTTGGCGATGACAGCACCCAGCCAGTGGCCGATGTGTGTGGCATTGATTCCCAGCGGTTGGTCCTTGTAGTGGCTGAAGCAGTCACTAGCTTTGCTTGGATCTGGACAGGGCTGCGTGTTTGGGTCTCTCCAATATCCTTCGTGCTGCAAGCCCAGCCAGTCTGCCAGATGGCGGTAGATGAATTGGCCATGGCCGGCGAGCTCCAACCAGCCTGCGGGAAACATCTCCATGACTCGACCGCCCGGCGACATGAAGATCATGTTGGTCAGCTGCGCCCCGTGAGGAGACACAAGAATATCGGTGTAGCTCATGCCTTCTACCTAGTGAGGTATTGGAGAAAGAGAAAGAGAACGTGAGATCGAAAAACGACAGTTTGTTGGAATCACAACAGGATTAAAGATGCACCTACAAAGAAATCGAGTCTCTGCCATTTGTAAAGAAGTCTTAGTCGGACATCGATCGAGAAAACGAGCTGCAGGAGACGTGAGCAGGGAGTATAATCAAACCTGTTGGCAGAATGTTAGATTGGAAACATACATGACCGACCACCTACACCCATTCACAAGTTCGCATTGCTGCCTCACCGCCTCTCGCCATGCCTCTTCGTCTTTAAATCTCCGCCCTCCCGATCGAACTACCAGGGTGACTCTCACCCCGCCATCCTTGGGCTTGTCCACCACCGAGACGTCGCAGCTCTGGCGAACTTGACATCGAGCTTCCGTGTACATCTTCCTTCGCATTTCGCTTCGCATTCCACCTATCCCACTACGGCTAACTACCGCTTGCTCAAAACATACGGGCTGCTCCCCATTGCTAATTGTTTCCACTGTGTGCGGCAATCCCGCAGCTCTCATCACATTTCCGATCCAATTGCCAATCTCTTTCCTGTATTCGGCTTGGTGGAAAGCTAGTAGCCTCGAAGCAGCGCCACATTGATTGTCGATTCTCCAGTAGACGAATTGGAGTAGATTGTACATGGCGTGCCAAGGATTACCGAAGTCCCAATACGTATCAGAGATCAGTGTGACACCTGGTAGTAAAACTGAGCTGATTGGAAGACCATCCTTAAATGCAAATGCGTAGAAGTTCTTTGTTCCGTCGGACGTATTGTTCCCCTTGAAGCAGAGCAAACGATCATGCGAGAGCGCGGATGGAAATGTGAAAACCTCGGGAGGCCCCTCAGCCATCCCCCGTCCTTTCAGTACAGACATGAAATAATGCCAGATATGCCCATCTCTGTCTGCAAGAGGAGGACCCATGTCTTTGAGAGGTACGAACTGGACGCTAAGAGAGAGCTCCTGTTTGAAGACCTGAGCTGCGATTTCCAGCTCATTTACCTTCCGGCCGAGTGTCGATCCCAGTTGCTTCATACCTTGCACACTTGCCTCTACGTCAGCCTGACGCTGCAAGATGAGCTCACTCTGATTCTGATTGCGTTCCAGACCCATGCTCAAGGAGTAGTGAGATCTCTCAAGAACGTGAATAGCATCGACCAGGTAGCTGGTATGATTGAAGTGCGACAAGCGGTGCGCTGGGGCCTGCTGGACAAGTCCCGCGAACTGGAATAAACCCAACAGGACAGCGACTGCAAGGATAACCACGAGAAGGATGAGGTTGGGGGCACGAGGGAAGCTAGCCATTTTGGAGCTAACAATTGCGATGTGGAGGTTAGTACTGATGAGGAGGGCAAATTAAGAGCTCAATAAGCACGTTGTGGATGAGGAGATGAGCCGGGTGTGCTGTCAAGACAACAAAGAGAGGGGAAGAAGAAGACGCCGCGAGAGAGTGAGTCAATAATAGGTGCTCCCTTAGTGTTGTAGAGTTAAAAAGAGAGCAAGTCTACCACTAACCTAAGCGAAGCTAACCTAGGCTATCCTCGCCTAAACTAAACTAAGCAAAGCTAGTCTGAATTTCACACAAACGCAAAAATCATATACACAAACTTGTAGCTCAAATAATTTACTCTCTTTGTCCTTTCTTGGCTTATAGCTGAACTTATGAGCTTGTAAATCCATTCTGAGGCTTCATTGGTTAAGGCCATGTCGTGTCGTGGAGGAGTCAAAGGGATTTGCTAAGGAGGAAGTACATATGAGATACAACCATGAGGAGAGATTATGCAATCGGGTGAAGCAGAGTAGCCATACGTGAGCCTAAGGGAGGAAGAGAGATAATCAAGAAGAAGAGCGAGTGAAAGGGGGTGGGGAGGGCTGGGGTGAGGGGAGTAGTTGAGGTCTGAGGAGGCGTGGCTATGAAGGGAAGTGGAGGCAGTTAACAGAGAGGAAGGGGGCAAGGTGTTGTGCAACAAGTGTACCATATGGCAGGCATGGGTGCAATATATTACACACTAAGCGTAGGGGGATTAGTAGATTGGTCAATGCTTAACAAAACATGAATTTCTTACTACCATGTGATATATATTTTTTAATATCGTATATCATGCAAGAAAATCAAACTTAAGTGGTATTTTCTTGGTCAACTAATTATCACATTTTGTGAATAAAACTAGGTGTTTTGAATTGTTTAAATAATTCAAGTCGATTAAAATTGATTTGAACGTAATTTTTGAATTAAAAACGTCTAAAAAGTTTCCCACTTACCTTATCTTAATGTTTATGAATGGAGAAAAATTTAAGAATAAGGGGTACATATTAAGCTCCATGTGGCATGGGCCAAAACAAATATGAGGTACAATTTAATTGAAGAAGAACAATAACAAAACCTTTATAAAACCCCTTTAATTTAAAAATATAAGAAGATAAACCTCACTCATCTTTAAAATAGTGAAGGTGAAAATAAGAGTGAAGAAGGAGGAGGAAAAGAAAACTAAAAGAGAGTCCATGAAGGAGAGGAAGAAAAAGTACCTAGAGAGCCAATGAAGGAAGAAAATATTTATAGAAGCCCTTTGTGATTTAAATACTATATACCATAACTTAAAGCTAGTTCCCATTTTCAAAATGCAAGCCTTTTTTCCCTCTATGAAAGTGAGCACATAGTGAACTACTAGTCAAAGCTCAAAGTTGTATACTCTCATCTCATAAAAAAGAAGCCAAGTTCCACTCGTTAAAGCTCAAAGGCGTGTGACTCTCACTCTCATAAAAGCTAAGGACAAGTTCCAACCCCCACTCCTTTCCTCCACCTTCACACCTTGCGCATGGTGAAGATGTGGCTTTTCCTTGCCTTGTATGTCATTCCCTTTTCCTCTCCTTTATAATGTTTCCCTTTTGCTTTCCTTTCTAATTTTTCCTTGTATGTCATTCCCTTTGTAATTTTTCCAAGGGCTCTTTTTATTTTCACTATAATGGTTGACAAAGGGAGTTATTCTTACATCAACCTTAATCAAATTATTTGAGCCTTTCTACAAGCTCGAAGTGTTCTCTTGCTCATTTTTTCCTTAATCTGAATAATCTTTCTCTTGTTCTAAGTAATTCCACAAGCCACCTAAAGGGATTTGAATACCATTATGAGAAAAGGAAACTACGTCGACTTGCTCACATATCGCTTCTACGAGTTTATATATTTGGGCTGATAGGACTTTCCAAAACAAATATGAGGAATAAATGTGAGTGTGACAAAAGTTACTACATAACCTTTATACAAACCCTTTACTTTAAAATAGAACTCAAACCTTTTTCATCTTTAAAATAGTCAAGGTGAACACAAAAGCAAAGAAGAAGACAAGAAAAATAACAAAGAGAGAGTCGATAAATAAGACAAACGAAAAGTACCTAGAGAGCAATTGAAGAAGAAGAAGAAGAAGAAAAACTCTATACAAGCCCTTTCTAACACGGTTAAAATACTCTACACCATAAGTTAGTTCCCTTTCTTGGGCCCTCTATGAACGTGAGAGCATTGTGAGCCATTTGTCAAATCTCAAAGTTGTATGCTTTCACTCTCATAACAATTAAGGCCAAGTTCCGATTCCCACTCCCTTCCTCCACCTGCACCTTAACGAAATTATTCCAACTCCAAGTTCTCGCTCATCTTTTTCTTAATATGAATAATCTCTCTCGCATTCCCAGAATCCACCTAAGGGAATTTAAATGTTGATAATATGGAAAAAGAAAACTAATTCTACTTGCTCACATAGCACTTCTATGTGTTCATAGCTTTGGGCTCATAGCACTTGCGAAAAAACATATGAGAAATAAAAATGTGTGAAGAACAAAAATAACAACAACAAGACCTTTAAACATACCCTTTCCTTTAAATTAGAAGGTAAGCCTCATTCAAATAGTCAAGGAAAACACAAGACTGAAGAAAAAGAAGAAGAGAAGGTAAGCCTCATTCAAATAGTCAAGGAAAAAACAAGACCGAAGAAAAAGAAGAAGAACGAGAAGAAGACTTGAAGAAGAAGAAGAAGAAAAGAGAGAGTCTATGAAGAAGAGGGAGGAAAAGTACTTAGAGATCCAATGAAGAAGAAGAAGGAGACTTCAGTAGGAAATCTCTATGCAAGCCCTTTCTATACACGTTCAAAACACTGTATACCATAACCTAGTGCTCATTTTCAAAACATAAGGTTTTTTTGAAGAAGAAGCAGGAGAAAAAGTAGATCGAGAGTAGATCTCTATGCAAGCCCTTTCAAGTTCTATACACATTCAAAATACTATATACCATAACCTAGTGGTCATTTTCGCAATACAGCCCTTTCTTGGACTTTCTTTGAATGTGAGAACATCGTGAACCACTTTTCAAGCTCAAATTTGTATGCTCTCACCTCACCCTCACTCTCATAAAGCTTAAGCCCAAGTTCCAACCCTACTCCCTTTCTCCTCCCTTTTTCCACCTTCACAGCTTATGCATGGTGAATATGTTTCATATCCTTTCCTTGTTTGTCATTCCCTTTTTCTTTGCTTTATAGTTTTTACAAGACCTCTTTTGTTTTCACAATTTACAAGTGGATTTATCATTCATTTCCACGTTAACAAAATTAATCCAACCTTTCTATTTGCGGAGTTCACCTCAAAAAAGTTAGTGTACCACATACATTCAAAAGGAGGGGTATTTTAATTCAATTTCCTAAAAAAATTTAATAGAATTATAATAACCGGAGGGGCATTTTAATGCAGCTTTCAAAGAACATCCATTAGTTCGTAAGTAGAGAGACCCCCGCCGCGTCCGGTGCACTCCTATGGAGTACTTTGCCATAGTCACACTCCACTAAAAATAATAATGTCCAAAGCAAGATATATCAAAAATATAATTTCCATAACATCCCTCTTGCTTGGAGTGCAACTGACCTCAGTTGCGTGTTTGATTATAGGAACTAAGGAGGTTTGGGAAAATTCAAAAGAACTGATCAGGCATCCACTGAGCATCGTCTCTTAGATGGTTCTTAAATTTGAGCAAGTATTTAGTATAGACATTTCCTTTTCGGGTCGAGGTCTGTTGATGATCAACAATGCATTCAGGTTCTAGAATTTCTTCTTCATCAACAATCAATGGGGCCTCTTCATAGATAGGATGAATAGGTAAAGGTCCTTTGAAGGGCTTTAAGAGGCTGATATGGAAAGCATTATGTATTTTCCAATTATCAGGTAATTCAAGCCTATAAGCTAGATCATTGATTTTCTGAATCACCTTGAATGGTCCATAAAAACACGGTGACATCTTGATTACTGGCCATTTCTCAACACTCTTCAATCTTCTTTTCTCAATCTGAAGAAGTACATAATCACCTTCCTTAAAAGGCATATGTTTTCGTTTCTTATTAGCACATTTTGTGTATTTCTCTTGAGCGATTGCAATGGCTTATTGAACCTCTTTGAGAATATTTTGATAGTCATGGGTAAATGCATCTACTACTTCCACTCTATGGGTCAATCATGTGATAGGAATAGGTAAAAACTTCCCATAGATAATCTCAAAGGGTGCTCTTCCAGTTGCAGAATGAGGAGTATTATTATAAGCAAACTGTAAGAGATGAATGTATTTGTCCCAAGTCTTTGGTTGACTTCCCGCATAAACTTTTATCATATCCAGAATAGTACTATTTGTAACCTCAGTTTGTCCATTTGATTCTGATGAGAAGTCTAACTTAGTGCCTAGATTATGAAATAATGCAGTCTAGAAATTACTGCAAAACTTTGAATCTCGATCAGACACTATAATCTTTGGCAAGCCATGATGAACAAAGATATGCTTGATGAATAAATGTGCAGCTTGCTGAGCTGTTAAAGTCTTCTTGCATGGGATGAAATAAGCTTGCTTACTAAAGCGATCTACTATCATCCAAATCATATCATTTTGGTTCACTGTAGTAGGAAAACCTGTTATGAAATCCATGGATATTTGTTCCCAAGGTGGTTGGTGGTTGGTGCATTTCCTCCATTACAATTTGTCTAAAGGCTTGAGTGATGCATAATTTCTTTTGATAAAAGAGGTATCCTGCATCATTGCATGAATAGTCCAACATAGGATTCCAATTGTTATTCTCTAATTTGTTCCATATATCGGAAAAGTCTGGATCCCCTTGATAAGAATTCTTCATATCTTCGAAAGGCTGGGTCTCTACAGCAGTGATGTGATTAATACTTGGCTTTCTGCTAAGAGCATTAGCAACTAGATTCTCTTTTCCAGGTTGATACTGAATCATGGGCTGAAAACTCTGTATAAATGATGCCCACTTGATGTGCCTATCGGATATAAGTGGCTGAGTCAAAAAAATCCTTGATACTTTGCTGATCGATTTTGATAAGAAAGTCAGATCCCATCAAATAATGTTTCCACATTCGTAAGGCATGCACAATAGCAGTTAATTCTTTATCATATGTACTATAATTGCATTCTGCTAGTTTTAATTTTCGGGTCTCATATGCTATTGGATGTCCATCTTGCATAATTCCATATCCACTAGCATCGGTTACAACTACAAAGAATGGTCTAGAGAAATCGGGTAATTGCAACCCAGGAGCTTGTGTGAGAGCTTCTTTCAAAGCTGTAAAAGATTTATCTTGACGCTCAGTCCATAAGAAATGCTTAGCTTTTCTAAGAAGGTCTGTCAATGGGTGTGCAATGTATGCGAAATTCTTGACGAACTTTCTATAAAAGCTACACAATCCCAAGAATGATCTTAATTCATGTATATCTCGAGGTTTAGGCCATGTGACTATGCACTCGATCTTCTTTGGATCTACTCGAATCCCATTGATGGATACAATGTGACCCAAATACTCTATCTGATCTTGAAAGAAACTGCTCCTTTCAGGATTTATGTACAATTGATTTTCTTTCAAGAGTGAAAAGACTGGCTTCAAATGTTCCTTATGCTCCTCAACATCTTTGCTAAACACCAGAATATCATAAAAAAATACTACCACACAATCTTGGTGTTTAAGAAAGATTCGGTTCATCATTCTACTAAAAGTAGCTGGAGCATTAGTTAGCCCAAAAGGCATAACTAGAAACTCATAATGTCCCATTTGAGTTCTAAAGACAGTCTTGTCTATATCCTCTTCTACCATACGAACTTGATGATAGCCAGATTTGAGATCTATCTTACTAAAGACCTTGGCCCCTTTCAATTTGTCCAAAAGATCATCAATCCTAGGGATTGGATATTTGTTCTTCACTGTGATTTTGTTTAGTGCATGATAGTCTATGCACATTCACAACAAGACAAAGCACCCACAGACACGCACACAGATGCGTTTATTGAACTAAAAAAAAAACTTACGGGTGCATCTAGAGGCCCGCGTTTAATAGCATGTCTATATAGCAGACAAACGCGCGTATAGACGCGCATCTAGACGCGTAAATAGATGCTCTGCTAAAAAATTTAAAAAACAGACAGACGCATCGTTAAACGCGTGTATAGATGCATTTATAAACGGTCTTATAGACACGTTTATAGATGCGCAAATAAACGCTTCTCGAACAGACAGACACGTATATAGGCGCGTTTATAGACGCACTGATAGATGCACTATATAATATATATTTTTTAATTTACAGAATGCTGTGTATGTTGTGTATGCTATATAGTTACAAGAATCCCATTTCCACATTGTGTAGTTCAATTCTTACAGCCAACCGCATTTTAATTACAATTCCAAATAAAACATTACAACTCCAAAATGCAATAAAATTGAAAGCTCAAAAAGTGCTTGTATGTACATATAGCACGAAGCTAAGCCACGTCATGTGGCTTCAAGTACAAAAAATAAGAGGAGTGTATATACAAGAGGCACGAAGCCAAGCCAGTGGCTTTAAGTACAAAAAAGAGTAGCTAGCACTACTTCTACGACTAATCCTCGCTCCCTTCCACGCTCCCTTCTACGCTCCCTTCTGCACTCCCTTCTTCGCCTCCTTCCTCGTCTTCTTCCTCATCTTCTTGTGCAGGGACCTATAAACAAGGGACAACATATATCAATGTATGAAAAATCAAATCTTTACTTATAATATTGACATTATTTAATTACTTTCAAATACCTCGGGGGCCGCTCCAGTAGCCTGGATATACTGCTCCTCAGTAATCAACCCATCATGATAGAAGTGCTTCCATGTATCTCCTCTGCGATGGTGGCGGTGGTAGGCTATCTCGATAGGAGTAGGGTATCTGCCCACGATATCAAGCTGCAAGACGACACAATTTGCGGAGGGGTTAGTACAAAGAAACAACCTCCTAATAAACTACATAAGCAATATAATTTGAGATCGATACATACAAATTGGGCCTCCATGAATCAACACCCCCTGCTCCAAAATGCACGCTTCCATATTGCTCCATCTGGATCCTTCGTGCCTCCATGTGCTGTAGATTGGGGTCCTCCCTCGCTGACTTCATTGCTTTCTTCCACTCACGCTTGTGAGCGGTGTGGGGCGGGCCCCTTGGTGGTTGACCTCCCTCGAGCCTGGCAAGCTCCGCTAGTGCCTGCCTCTTAAGCAAAGATCTTTTATTGCCAAGTATCGTAACAATCTTTGACTTGGCCCATTTATCTATGAACTGACGATTGGGGGGGTTAGGATACCTAGAGCGAACAACAACGAGGGTCTCATCAGCCAACCTCTTTGGCTGGTCTTTGTAGTGAATAAAGCAATCTCTGTAATTGTTAGCAATTACAGAGCGCATGAAGGCCATGATGTCCTTCCCCCGTGCATCCATCAAGATGCCTCCTGTCTGAGTGATGTCATAGAATATCATACCATCACCCAGAGGCACGTCTAAATCATCTGAATCATCATCGTCCCCACCACCACTCCTCCCAAAGCATTGTGCCGTACATCCCCCACCGCTCTCCCTACTACTACGCCTGCTACTGTGTCATGTCGAGCTAGTACGCTGGCCACTCGTAGTTGGAGACCGCACGGGACTACATGGACCACTCGTAGCTAGAGAACCGAGTCTCGACTACACAGGAGTACGCCGACGGCTCTGCGAGACAGAAGGACCTCCTGACGGCATGGGGGAAGGGGCATAATACGGCATGGCAGAAGGGGCATAAGACGGCATGGGGGAAGGGGCATAAGACGGCATGGGAGATGGGCCCGCGCTGGGTAGCCGGTTGGGCTGTGCTGACTCCACTGGGGTAATCTCAGCTGGCGTGGGGTGGTTTGGAGTCTGTAGTGCCGACTCCTGGGGGGTGTTTAGAGTACCCATCATATACTCGTATAACTCCACAGGACTAGGAGGGCGCCCTAAAAGGTTATATAAGTCCCTAAAAATAGACTCCCGGAGATCAGGTGAGCCCCAAGAGCTTCCTGGCCACATGATGAACTGGAAAGAAGAAAAAAAGATGATTACTGATGAGCTGAGAAGAAAGGGGAAGGGAAGAAAAAATTACTGTCAGAGCGCGTCTATAGATGCGTCTGAGAAGCGCGTCTACTTTTGCGTATAACAGTGCATCTATAGACGTGGCTGTCTGTGTCTGCAAACATGCTAGACGCGCATCTAGATGTGCCTATAGACGCAGTTTTAGATGCGCTCTGAGACGCGCCTATAGACACGCTCCGACAGATGGACTTTTCTAAAAAGTAGAAAAGGACATGCGTCCGACACAAAAACGTAACACTGATACCAAAATCATGCATTTCTTGGATACAAGAAAGTACAAATCCAAAGAGAGTAAACTTCCAAAAAAGATCAACTGTAAAGACTTACCTTGGATAGAGGTATGGAAGGTTCTTCTCCTTTTTCAAAGTTGCTTCTCTTCCTTGTTCACCCTCTTCTTCTTTATGCTTGGAAGTAAGTGTGGGGGCCTTCCTCTTAAGTGTAAGCTTGGAAGTAAGTGTGGGTGCCTTCCTCTTAAGCATCAAAACTGTGGATCTGCTAATAGCAAAGCAAGCAAGCCACGCGAAGTATAAGTAATGTGAAGAAAAGCAAAGCGAGCATGCTTAAAGCAGATTTAAAAGCCACGTCTAATAGTGCGTCTATACACACGTCTAAATACATAGAGTAGACACGGTTTTAGATGCGCTTGTAGACGTGCACCACAGAACAGACAGATGCGGTTTTAGATGCGCTTGTAGACGCGCACCACAGAACAGACAGACGCGGTTTTAAATGCGCCTTTAGACACGCCAAACAGTTTAAAATTAAATATTTGAAGAAATGCAAATTTTTTTGGGTTGTTTGTTTGTAGGATGTCTTCATCTTCAACAAGTAGCTCCAGTGAGGATGAATCCCTCCGTATCCACCATCGCGAAATGTGGTTGGAGCAAAAAATCAAATGTATGTGTGATCGATGTCGAGGAAACATGTATCGTGCACGTAGGATTACACTCAATCACATCTCAAAGTATGGAAAATGGGATGCGACCGTAAACATGGTAAGTGTTAAAGAGTTAAGGTTGATTGACATACCTATGGATGTTCATATGTTTGAGATATGATCCCGTTTTAATTTGATACCGGATCCAGTGCCACACCTGCATATGTTGCCCTATGCTCACCACAAGGAGGCGAAGCATTGGCGATATGAGGTGGGATCTTCAAGAGGGACCGTTACGGATGCATGGAGTGATGGTGATAGTAGCCCTCCACCATTACCTCATGAAGCCGTGGAGGAGGAGGTGTTTGATGATATGGTGCGGGATTTATATGTCCATCAAGGGAGGGATGATAGCATGGAGCAGGATGATCTTTTTATTGCAGCATCGACTCTACTGTTTGAGGGGTGCACATTCTCTGTTCTACGTGCCTCCCTTGAGTTACTAAACTTGCAAACCATCTATGCTTGGAGCAATGCAAGTTTCAATGCATTACTCAAGTAAGCTTTAAAGTCTATTTTGCAAACATGGTGAATTATGCTAGTGGGTCAATTACTCGAATGCTTTTCCTCATTTATGGTCTTCACGTGCAGGCTATTGTGTAAAATGCTTCCAAGGGAGAATAAATTACCGACCTCAAGAGATATGGCAAGGCAACATGTGACCTCTCTTGGAGGATTAGATTACAAGCGCATCCATGCATGTGTCAACGATTGCGTTTTGTTTTGTGGACTACATAAGGATGCAAGAGAGTGCCCTACTTGTGGAGAGGTAAGATATAGAGCAGATCTGAAAACTTTGGATGTGCCTCGTAAGGTTCTACGACATTTTCCCATAATCCCTCGCATCCAACATATGTTCAAGTGCAAATCCATTGCAGAGCTCATGTCATGGCATTCCTCCCATTGATCAACCGATGGCAAGTGGAGAACTCCCACAGACTCTCTTGCATGGAAGCATATTGAAGACACATGGCCAAGCTTCAAGGAAGAACCTAGCAGCTTCAGACTTGGATTGGGTATGGACGGTGTGAACCCATTTGGTCTCAAAAGCACCTCTTACAATGTATGGCCAGTGATATTGGTGAATTATAATCTTCCACCCTCTATGGCTATTAAGAAAGGACATGTTATGCTGTCCCTTCTAATTACAGGGAAACATAAAGTCAAAAATCCTGATGTTTATTTGGAGCCTTTGATTGATGAGCTAGAGATACTTTGGAGAGGTATCGAGATGCATGATGTGAGTAGGCCTCCCTCGTCACGAGACTTCAACTACAAAGCAGTCCTCATGTGGATGATGCATGACTTCCCAGGCTATGGCGAGTGTTCAAGTAAGCATTGCACTTCTAATTATGAATAGGCAAAGGATGTGGCCCCCTAAACAACTCTTAATTGCGTCTATTGTTCAGGTCTCACTACATCGGGTTACCATGCATGTCATGTTTGTGGTCCTTCGCTAGTTGCCTCACGGGCAGACGCATTGAATAAGGTCAAATATGAGAATCACCATCGATTTCTCCCACCTGATCATCCTAGATATGTTGCCCCTTGGAATGAAGTCCTCCCACAATCACTCACCGCGGGAGATTGGATGAGAATTTGGGATGGTTCCACGACTCCTCCACCACATGGCATGAGCCGGTAAGGGTTTGTAACTATTGTGTACTATATTGGCTGGAAATAAAGATTGCCCGCTAACACTTTATTTTGTTTAGATACTCCATCTTTTATCGTTTACCATATTGGTCCCACCTCAAGATCAATCACCTGCTTGATCCCATGCATATCTTCAAGAATATGGCGTCTACCATTTGGGAGCATTTGAATGGGACACGAGATTCCATAGGCATAAGGGAGGATCTACGTACCACAGGGAGGATGCGTGAAGCTTGGCCACAAGAGAGACCAAATGGGCATGTTTTTTTACCTCGTGCACTGTGGAGGTTATCAAAGCTAGAGATGGCGGCGGTGAAGCGCGCTATTACTACAATTCGTACTCCCACTGGATGCATGAGCTGTTTGAAGGGAGCCTTTACAAAGAGCAAGAAAAGAGGTGTAGAGCAATTATATGGCTTGAAATCTCATGATTGGCACAAGATGCTCCAAGTAAGTATTTTATGTGCATAATATCTTTTTCCTTTCAAATTTGTGAGTGAATAATTATAAGCAACTAATCAACCACCTCCTCGTGGGTTCAGTTCATACTACCTACTAGCATTTCATGTAGTGCATCGAAGGATGTGAAAGATTGTATTTACAAGATGGGCGAGCTTGTGAGGTACTTTACATGATACAAAATATGATGCGTATCAATGCTCCATGCAAGGTGTTCATATTGCTAATATGGTGTACTTTTTCATTTCTAGGTATGTGAGCTCAAAGGAAATAGATCCCACCACGCTTGAGAATGCTCGAGTTATGTCAGTGGAGGTGGTTTGTTTAGTGGACGAGACATTTCCACATTCTATTCTCACAAGCCAACTACATCTTATAGTGCATTTGGTGGATGAGATTGCTATATGCGGTACTATACATGCACGATGGTTGTTCTTCCTCGAGTGCTTCATGAAGACCTTGAAGGGCTTCGTGAGACAAAATGCAAGACCACAAGGTAGCATGACCGAGGGTTGGTTGGTACAAGAGTCACTTTTATATATTTCTAAGTTTCTTGTTGATGTGGATAGCTCTCTCCCACGACTATTGAGAGATGATGAAGACCTAAGGACTCGGGGGGGTCACTATGTATAAACCCTCTATATCACGTGCGTTCAAGGCCTATTTTTAAAATCCCTTATCTGTAATTTTTTCATTAATAAAATGTACCCCTTTTCTATACAAATCTGTAATTTTTTTCCAAAACTATTTTAAATAGTCCCTTATGTATATTTATTTTTGTAAATTTTAGAAATAAAAAATATCCTTATGTTGAACTCACGTGATAGGGTTACATATGATGAGTGACCCCCCCGAGCCTAAGGATGACCTCTATTGTGCCTCAAGGGAAAGGACGCATCAAAGTAATAGACACGGAGTTGCATAATAGTATCAACCTCTATTGCATGCTTAATAGTGATGTGATGAAAAGATGGGTGACAAGATACGAGGATGCAAAGGCAAGAAGACAAGAAGAAAGGGCCCTCTTTCGTACACACCACGGATCTCTGTGCCATACCCTCAGTATCTAAGAGCACTTCCAAAGGATATTCATGTGGATTGGCTACTTGATGAAATGGAGAAAGCAGAGAAAGACAAGGGGATGCATATCACAATGGAAGAATGGGAGTATGCTAGGGGATGCATGAGCAAGGTCGGTACATAGAATGTTATGCATAAATTAGGAGCTTTCAATAATTTAGATTGCTTATTTAATTGAATTTTTCTTGTGTAGTGCACTATGTTCAATGCTATATGGTGTGAGGGCAAGCATTTTCGAACACAACGGATTGATGATAAGAGAAACACACAAGATTGCGGCGTCATTGCTAGCTTTGAGGGAGCCAATGGAGCCATGGATGATTATTGTGGCATAATCCAAGATATTATTAAGCTTGACTTTCGATGCTTCTTTGTGTATGTTTTGGATGTAAAGTGGTTTAAGGACGTGGTGGAAAGAGGCCCTAATGCAACAATCAAACGCCATGCAAGTGGTTTTGTAACTATTGACTCCACAAAGTTTTGGCAAAGTAGGAAGGACACACTAGTACTACCGCAACAATGTGAACAGGTACTGTGCACACATATAAAAATACTCGCTTTTAAATATTTGATGCAAGGAAAATAACATGATTGTATTTGTGTTTGAATTAGGTTTTCTATCAACCAATGGTGGATAATAATAGATGGTGGCATGTCAAACCTATTATGCCACGTTCCAAAGTGATGTATAGTACATTTACTAATGTGGAGCATATGGAGGATGATCATGGCCATGGACATGATGATGACCGTGATACGAGAGAGGAGGATGATCATGAGATAGGAGATACAGATATTGAGGCCATGACCCGTGAGGACGAGCCTACCATTGGTGATGCTGATTTCGATGAGCACATGAGTAGCACAAGTAGTAGTGGGTTGAATGTATTTGTAGATCTAAACACTTGTTTGGATTTTGAAGTAGATAATTTGGCAAGGGTTGATCTCATTGAGGATGAGATTGAACCGTAGCCCATCATTGATATTGGCAAAACTATTTTACATATTGTCTCATTCTCCTCACCTCACTTAATTCTTATATATGTGGGCTTGCAAAAAAGCATTGATATTTTTGTTAAAATTATGTGCTTTGGTAATCATGGGCAATGTTTGGAAAGCAATGATGTACACCAAAATCTCACTTTCTGTATTCTCTGTTTTGTGTCTAAATACGCATCTAAATACGCGTCTAATTCCCAGTGTAAACACGCTAATAGATGCACTAATACACGCGCTGATAAACGCAATGTTAGATGGGCCCGTATTTTCTCAGTGTAGACGTGCAAATAGACGTGTTAATACACACGCAAATAGACGAGCTATTAGACGCGCTATTAGACGCACCCGTAATTTCTCTATTCAAGCAACACCTTAGACGTGCCCGCTATTTTGCGCATCTACCAAGCGCGTCTATAGTTGCTTTGTGTTGTTGTGATTCAATAGGTTCCATTTTTCTTCATAAGGAGAACTGCTGGGTCTTATCAATCCTCTCTCTATCAGTTCCTCCACTTGCTTTTGTATTTCCTTTTGCTCTAGCTAGTTGACTCTATAAGGAGCTTTGCAAGGTGGCGTATTGCCTGAAAGGATTTCTATCCTATGATCTTCAGGTCAAGAACATGGTAGTCCAGGCAGTAAATCCTCTAAGAAACAATCAAAAAATTGAGAAAGAAATTTTTGGTGTGTAGGCTTAGTGTTTGGCTGAGTAGCCATTACCGTATTCACCAAAATAAGATATGTCTTCTCACGTTTTCTAATTGCTCTTTTGGCTTGTGTGTGGTTGAGTAAAGGACTGACCTCAGATCTCATTGAGCTTTTCAGACATATTTCTTGTCTATCCTTCTCAATCCACATCTGATGTGAATCGTAATCTATCTTAGGATTGTATTGATGCCTCCATGGCATTCCTAAGATGATGTCCACTCCCTGTAGGGGTGCCACTAGAAAGTCTCATGTATCCTTGTAGGGTTTGATTGAGATTTCAAGATTCTTGACTTCTCTAGTGCAATTGTATTTTGTTTTGGTAAAAGCAGCTTTAACCTTATAGTTAGATGGGAAAGAATCTAGGTTTAGCTTTGCTAAGGTTCTTTCTGAAATGAAATCATGTGTACTACCATTGTCATGCAAAATAACAACCTCTTTGCCATTAATGAAACCTTTCATCTTTAGAAGAGCATGACAATTATACTTACCTCCCTCTTGCTTGGCTGCTTCATCGTCAATCATGTGCACTTTTGCCGTCGAGGTCTTCTTTCTTTCAGGACACTCAGTGGCTATGTGTCCCACCTTGTTGCACTTGAAACACCTTATTTCTTTCTTTGGAAAATTTCCACCATTCGGTTTCGAGGAAGAATCTGTCTTCTGTGGAGCAAAACCATTTTTAGATTTAAAGAAGGGCTTTTTATCAAATCTCTTTTTCTTATGGAAGGGTAAATGCCCTTCCGGATCTTTTCCTTCTTTTGGGATCCCATTCTTCCTTTCACAATTCATTGCAAGAGAAATTGCTGAGCTCAGTGAGCGAGGATGAAACATGTTAATCTCGGCTCTCAACTTAGACTTTAGACCTGCCACATACTTTTTTCGTTGATCTCGCTCATTAACTTTCTCCAAGGATTGTAATTGGATCAACATTTGCCAAAATCTATCAGTATATGTGGAGATCATTTCCTTCTCAAATTGCCTAAAAGTATCCCATTGTTGTCTAGCTTTTGATTTGAAATGTGAGGGAAGGAAATCTGTCTTTATGAGCTTTTGAAAAGACTTCCAAGATTTTGGTCGCCTTTTACTGTGCTTAGTGATGTTCCACCAAAGTGCAGCACTCTCTACTAAATGATTTGCAGCACATTGAATCTTATCTTTTTCAGAGAATTTCTCCCCCGAAAAATAATAATCTAGCTGACTGATCCAAGACAAGACAGTGCGTGCTTCTTTCTTTTCATCAAAATTTTGAAATGAGAAAGCTTTTCTACTTATCTTACTCTTCTTCCTCGAATTTTGTGCTCTCAGTGTGGCTTTCACTGCCCTGATAATAGTATCATCATCAGAATCATTGTCGGATGACTCATCGTCAGATGAATGTCTCTTCCCTTTCTTACCATAGATTTTCTTTGCCAATCTCTCCCTATGCTCATGCTCATCGGCCAACTGTGCCTGAAGTGCGTCTAACTGCTCTTGGAGCATGGGTGGTTGTGGTTGATGCGCCATGATAATGCAATAAGTACAAATAAAGCGGAGCGGAGAAAAAAAAATAAAGATACTAAGTGTATGAGAATTAAATGGATGAAAAAAAGTGTGATTCAAGTGTATGGTAAGAAATGGATGGCAGAAGATACTAAGTGTATGAAATATAAAGCAAAAGAAATCACTTATCTCGCTCTCTGATCAGAGTCTCTGATCAGAGGTAGAAAAGACTAGAGTGGGAGATATGTGACCGATGATGTCGCTCGTAGTCATCTTGCGCTCGATTGATCTCCAATTAATTGCTTGGTGATTCGTGGTTCCAAATCGCCTTCTTGATTCGAGCTTTCAAATTTGGCAATGGTCTTCGCCTTATCAAGCTCCAATCGCCTTGTTGAATTTTCCTCTTCTTCTCCCCTTTTTTTTGTTTTTTTTTTTTAAAGGGCCTTTGAACCTTTGGGGTCCCTTGCTTTTTAGGAAGTCAAGGGAATCCTTTGACTTGGAAAGCCTGTGCTTCAATCCTCATATCCGCAGACACAGAAAGACTCTCAAATTGTCTTAATACCTCGTTGCAGCGGGCATGCGGATTAAGGAGTAGATTTTTGCTGTTCGTGATGGCAGAAGACCTGCTTTACTGTACTTTCGTTCGAAATTCGGAGTGCAAGAGTACGTGGGTCGAAAGTCTACAGGCGGCTGCACGTCCGCTGGCGAAGGTGCACAGAGGGAGAGAGACTTCCAAAGTCTCTAAAGGTGGCTGGCTGCTCAATTATTGGTTGCACTCAATGCTCCACTTCTTTTAATGCAAGGTTACGAAAATGATGCGAGCTGGCAGTTTATGGTCTTGCAAGCAATAATTACGATCAGTGCAACTCCCAGTGCCAGTTGACGAATACTGTAGGTCTGCGATCTGCAGACGGGGTCGCGCAACAGGAGGGAGACTACTAAGGTCTCTAAAAGGGGGCTGCCAAATTAGTAAAGGCTCAAACATCCTCTGCACGACTGCGTGTTGCTGCTAATGAGGCACTGCGCAAGGCGGAGTCTGAAGAAAGGATGAGCCGTAGGTTCTAGAGGGCTGCGGACTATTCACTGCAAGTCATCTGGGCGCACGTATTATGGAGGGGCAGATGGACTCTGATCATGGGCATGTTGTCATGCTCAGTGCTGACGGGTGGCATGCTAGCCAAGACGTGCTACTCCGCTCGCGATGACTAGTGTATAATGCTAGTCCTAGTAGAATTACACGATCACCAAGGTGGTTTAAATGCTTGCTCATCTTGATGGATGCGCGGGGGAAGGACATCATGGCCTTCATGCGCTCTGTAATTGCTAACAATTGCAGAGATTGCTTTATCCCCTATAAAGACCACCCAAAGAGGTTGGCTGAGGAGACCCTCGCTGCTGTTCGCTCTAGGTATCCTAACCCCCCCAATCGCCAGTTCACAGATAAATGGGCCAAGTCAAAGATTGTTACGATAATTGGCAATAAAAGATCTTCCCTTAAGAGGCAGGCACTAGCGGAGCTTGCCAGGCTTGAGGCAGGTCAACCTCCAAGGGGCCCGCCCCACACCGCTCACAAGCGTGAGTGGAAGAAGGCAATGAAGTCAGCGAGGGAGGAGCCCAGTCTGCAGCACGTGGAGGCACGGAGGATCCAGATGGAGGAATATGGAAGCGCGCATTTTGGAGCAGGGGGTGTTGAATCATGGGAGGCCCAATTTGTAAGTATCGATCTCAAATTATATTGCTTATGTAGTTTATTAGGAGGTTGGTTGTTTCTTTGTACTAATCCCTCCACAAAGTGTATCGCGGTCATGCAGCTTGAGATCGTGGGCAGATACCTTACTCCAATGGAGACAGCCTACCACCGCCACCATCGCAGAGGAGATACATGGAGGCACTTCTATGATGACGGGTTGATTACTGAGGAGCAGTATACCCGAGCTACTGGACAGGCCCCCCAGGTATTTGAAAGTAATTAAATAATGCCAAAATTATAAGTAAAGATTTGATTTTTCATACATTGATATATGTTGTCCCTTGTTTACAGCCCCATGCACAAGACGACGAGGAAGACGAGGAAGGAGGTGCAGAAGGGAGCGCAGAAGGGAGCGTGGAAGGCATCGAGGATTACTCGTAGAAGTAGTGCTACTATTCTTTTTTGTACTTAAAGCCACTGGCTTGGCTTCGTGCCTCTTGTATATAGACTCCTCTTATTTTTTGTACTTGAAGCCACATGACATGGCTTAGCTTCCTTATTTTTTTTACTTGAAGCCACATGACGTGGCTTAGCTTCGTGCTATATGTATATACAAGCACTTTTTGAGCTTTCAATTTTATTGCGTTTTGGAGTTGTAATATTTTATTTGGAATTGTAATTAAAATGCGGTTGGCTGTAAGAATTGAATTACAGAATGTGGATATGGGATTCTTGTAACTATATAGCATACACAACATACACAGTACTATTCTGTAAAATTTATATATAATGGGCGTCTAGACTGCATGGCGTCGTCCCTCGATGCACAGTGTCTCTCCCCCCACGAACTTTGTTTTTCTGTGTATATGTCCTATAGTCCTCTTCAAGCCTTCTTTTTCACTCTCCTCTCACAAATTTTCTTTTCTTTTCTCCACAAAAGCGTGACCAAAGCTCTGATACCACTGAAGCCAAAAGGTAATTCCTTTCACACAAATTCACCACTTAATCAATTGAAGAAGAAGAGCACAATCACACCACAAAAGTGACAACAGACTGGGTACAATCTCCCCCCCCCCTAGATGAGTGGCTCATGCTTCCTCATCTAGAGTATTTATGATATTCCATAAAAGCACCTTGAAGGAGCCAAAATTATCCCTCTCATCCGAAAATGAGGGATTTGCTTTACATAGCCATCTTAGGGCCCAAAATGAATTATGTCCACAACAAAATATATTGCTCAAACTTGCAATAATAAAACAAATACAAAATTGGCCCATGGCCTTATACTCAGGGGGGTCACTTATCATATGTAACCCTATCACGTGAGTTCAACAGAAGGATATTTTTTATTTCTAAAATTTACAGAAATAAATATACATAAGGGACTATTTAAAATAGTTTTGGAAAAAATTTACAGATTTGTATAGAAAATGGGTACATTTTATTAATGAAAAAATTTACAGATAAGGGATTTTAAATATAGGCCTTGAACGCACGTGATATAGAGGGTTTATACATAGTGACCCCCCTGAGGCCTTATATAATGCGCTATGCGACACCTCGATCGGTACCCTCGCACTAACTCCAATCCTTGCTATGAGTTCCATCACCTGTACTCAATCCGCCAATTACATTAGTTATTAACAATCGATTGAACGAATCACCGAATCAACCGATCCCAACATAACCACGCTCAAAGCACAATAATCAAGCACAACACCAATAATACTAGCGACATCAGTATTAACATGGAATCATCCACAATACCGACCATCTAGCATGGCAAAACACAAGCTAGTTAGGCGTCCCCAACTAACCACACAAAGTATCCACTAGGACCCCCATTGCGTTCGGTGCGCTCCTATGGAGTACTTTGCCATAGTCACACTCGACTAAAAATTATAATGTCCAAAGCAAGATATATCAGAAATATAATTTCCATAACAGATCAGAAGCATGTGGATGATTCCAACTCTTCTAGCACTTCCAAGGTAGCACAATCATGACTGCATATGCCCTTTTATGAATGGATCCATTGGGCCGAGCAACATCTGAGTCATAGATAGAAGTGGAAACTAATCTTGACCCACACTATTTTTGCAGAAGCGGGAGTTCAAGTTTCCTTTCTGGTGGACCACAATTTTGAGGTAGGGACCCAAATTTTGTCTGAGAAGTTTCTCAAAGTCGATTCCATTTTGTTGGGAGGACAAGATCTCCTAGACACTATGTTGGTACTTCAAGTCCTACACTGATGAGTACCTGACTGCACGCTTTTACCTATCCACTAACAGGGCTTTGCAATACCAATTCCCCTAATCCACCATAGCCTCTTCACTAAATTGTATTAGGGTCGGTCACACCCGAAGTCTCGGCATATGATCGTGCCATACATACCTTTAACTTTTTTGTTCAAGACTATGTAGTGCACTAGCACAATGTTTTCAAGATTGAGATACACCTTATTGCTACTCGAATGCGTGAGCTCTCTAAGCCCTCTATGCCCAAGTTACCCCACTATTATGCAATGATACTATGGGAATTAGAAAAACATATTAGTAGCCATACCAGCGAGGCAGCAACTATGTGTAACAATATACATGATCTATGTAAATGTCCTCTTATGAAGTGATAGGAGAGAGTCACACCCGGTATGTGACTCATTTTGATAACACATTGGGTATCTCCAAGATTGACAAGGGTCCCATCACCGAGGTCAGTGGAATTGTCGAACTCATCCGAATAGGCCACCACTAGACATTAGCTCGCTCTACCCATGGCCTCTCCTTGAACAATGGCAAATGTTCAATTCACTTAGACCCTCCATCTCCAAGCCCATTGTCCCCTCGAGATCCTGCATCTTACGAGGCTGGACGTCAACCCTCATTTGCAATAGGTCAGTTTGCTGCCCATGTCCAACAATCCAACGATGACCCCATACTTAAACCTCATGTCTCAACTTTTGAGTAGTGGCTAATACCTGCCAACCTTGAATCGAGGCAAAAATTTGACCCTTGTGCTAAGGCCAACAAAGGAACTTACCAATACGGGAGTGAGCACAATACCTATAGGTGGTATCAAAGCATCTCATCGGCTAACTCTTGTAGCAAGCGGTCATGGGTGGTCAACCTTCATTATCTTCTGAATGGCGAGTATTGGTAGTAGAAAGAAATGATTTCATCAAAGAAGATGACTAAGGGCGGTCAACCAATGGTGAGAAGCAGGCCGAGTGCGCCAACTTTGGAAGGTTTTTGTGTAGTAGTGTATAAGTGTTGTAAATAGGGAGAAGGGAAGAGAGAGTGACATTGTGTGTGTGCATTGCAAGCCAAGGCGGCTTGGTTATACCAGCTGTTAATATATAATTGTGGTCTCCTTGGTTTCCCCTTCAACAAGAACCCCAACCTTTGTGTTTCCTTATTAACAATTGTTCTGTCACCTCAAGCAGAGATAGTCTCCACTTGAGCATATTCACTTGACCCAAGGGCGAGCATATTCACTTGTGCGTTACACAGGGTCGGGCTATCTGCGAGCACCAAGCATGTGTGAGTGAGCAAACTAGAGCATCAACATCTATGAGTTATGAATGCCTACCATTCAAATTCACAAATGAATCAGGTATCCATGTCTACCCCCTAGGATCTAGCATATGAGAGTGTTGATCTTTAGATCTATTGGGGAGTGGGAGAGAAGATGGACATCATGGAAGAGAGTTTGTGGAAGCCAAGTGCAAACTATTCCATTGATTCGAGAGGAAATCCTCTCCTACATCATAGGCAATCAGTCCTATATCATAGGAAATTGAAACTCCTAAATCTAAGGCACCTCCCCAAGTGGGGGCCTTTGCATTACATCATCACTTATGTCATAGTCTAGACACATCATAGCACTTTGTGTGCTTACACATATGATAGCACTTAGTGTGCTACACACACACACACACATGATCATAGGACAATACCCCCTTATCACACAGTTCCCAACATACCCCTCCTCAAGGGTTTTCCTCTTGCTATGTCAAGGATACATCTAGTCACATATTATCACAAGCCATCTCATGGTGGTCAAGGATAAATCTATGGCTCTAGGATGTCATGCTAGCAAAGGTGCCCAAGGGTCAAGGTTTAAAAAATTGGGATAGCAAAGGTGCCCAAGGGTCAAGGTTTACAAAATGGAAATAGACCCCCCCAAACGGTTATCTCCTGCATGGGCAGTAGAAGAAGAATTCCAAAAATCGGTCTAGTCACGATGTGTGACCTACTAAAGGCTAAGTATGGCTCGAAGGGCTCAAGGAATGAGGCCTCATAGAGGGAGAATGGAGTCTTTCAAAATCGGGCTTGAAAAGGGCAAAATGGAGAAGATGATGGAATCTTGAAAGAATCAAGGATTCTAGAGGCTATGCTAAGTTAGGTAGGATCAATAAGCTGCTTTGATACCACATGTTGGGGAGTGGGAGAGAAGATGGAGATCATGGAATACCCCTTTCACATCATCCAGCACTCTACCGTTTGCTCGGGGGGTCACTATGTATAAACCCTCTATATACCACGTGCATTCAAGGCCTATTTCTAAAATCCCTTATCTGTAAATTTTTCGTTAATAAAATGTACCCCTTTTCTATACAAATCTGTAAAATTTTCCGAAAACTATTTTAAATAGTCCCTTATGTATATTTATTTTTGTAAATTTTAGAAATAAAAAATATCCTTCTGTTGAACTCACGTGATAGGGTTACATATGATGAGTGACCCCCCCGAGACCGTTTGCATAGAGGTAAACCAGCTTCTCCAATCTTTCTGATATGTGAAGCGGTTTCTTATGACGGTTTCTTTTGACGAAATGAACAAACTTATAGCTACTCCAGTTTCATTCGCTAGAGGAGATGCTACAAGGTTGCGACAACACCTTCATGGCCAAGGCTTGCAAATGAGGCGTGGATTCTCCACACTCTTCCCACCATCTCCATGATGGCATATCTTTTGCTAATTCTTTGATTCTTGGACAGGCAAACAATCCTTCTCTATTTTGAAAAGTTGAAAGTTTCCTAGCAACAGAGGCATACTCTATCCTATCCTCTAAGAAACATCCAAGAAGATCATGCCACAACTGCATTATCTATACATTAGTCTCTATGCGATATTCCCACCATTGCAGATCTAATATATGGGTGCCACAGTGCAAAGAGTTCTGAGCTTGATTCCAGGTTCGTTAAGTCATGTTATATCCACCTTTTCCTAGCCTTGCATCTTCCTTCAAAACATCCCTCTTAGTAGTCCACCACACCATATAAGCACTTCCCATGCTTGGCTCTTTCACATCCAACCTACGGATTGCAAACCAAATTGGCTTCATAGCTTCCACTGTTTAGGTCTCCAAATGCCTTTAGGTCTCCAAATTCATTATGAGAGTTGTTTGAGCGTGCCTCTGCTATCCACTCTGTGGATTCTGTGCTAAATAGTGTTTTGATTACAAGAGCATGCTACTTTAACAACCACTCCATCATTATATAGTTTGTGCCAAAATGCATTTCATCTGGCTTTAGAAGCTCTAGCGGGTGATTCACAGGCTGATGATTCCTTAATATGCCTAGTAATCACTCATGGTTAAGAAATTACACCACGACCTTTTGAGCCTCATCCACGACAACTTTGAAGAAGTTTGTCTCAGGCGTTTTGTACCAGTCCTCTAAGTCCATGTCTAGACAGTGGCACGAGCATGGCAATGCCCAAATACATCGATATCTGCGATTTATAATTTTCCCAACCTTTTGCAATTCTTAGCATTATCAATAAAATTAGCTGAATAATATTGTCAGGACCGATATATTCAATACATCTACTTAACTATTCTGCAATGAATTCTCCCATCTTAACCTCACTACTTGTATCAATCGACTATCAGAAAGCCTCCGTTTTGAACGTCACAGCCATGACATTAATCAAGGGCCGCTTGCTAACATTCTTCCATCAACCTATGCAAGTAGTTTTGTCAATGCCGTCATAAACCACTTGTTGCATCTCCTCTTTCATCCTATTATAGTATGCATCCAACATGCTGTTATATGAATGGCATCGTAACTAGGCATTGTGAAACTTGGGCTAGCTTTAGCAATAAAGGCCATGACTTTTTTCCAATGTGGGCTTTGCGCCATGCTCAACGGATATCCCGTGCGATAAACAACTTCAAACACATCTTGTTGTGCTATCTCGATATGTTGTGCTTTGAAGGAAGCTTCCAAGGATTGTTGCTGCACACGTAAATGGGCATTCGAACGAGGCACATTACTACATTTTCCTCTTTCCATATGCAGGTTTGAGCAACTTGTTGAGTGTGTAAGGGAAGAAAAGTTGTTAATTGCCATGTATCAAAACATTTCTCCAGTTTTGTTCCCGAATATGTGTTGCATGGAACAATCATTTCACTCACTCTTATTCTGCCAATGCTCAGTAAGTACACTAGACCTCAAGGCGGAGCAACCATCCCATTGTCTTGCCCCCTCCCGACATAATTGGATGGCTATAGACGTGGTAATATGCCTAGGGACCTAGGCATGGGATGGAAAAATGAATTTTCCCACATCTCGCTCTTTCTCGAGTAAGCATCTATCTGCACTATGATCTTTTGTGACAACATGCTCTGTATGCAAAAGTCGGTATTTCACATATGCTAGTGTAGTAGCTAGCACTACTTACATGCATGTGGTGGCTCTTTCTCTCATACCTTATACTTTTCAATATCAACCATTCAACACAATTATTCAAAGGATTTAAATGCATTCATTCATGCTACGAGCAGTCTAAAACATTTGGATTCAAATAGATACATACCGAACTAGCAATTGATCGATTAAGAACATCCATGGTCCATTTCCATTTAGTAAATGTTCACTCATTTACATCTTCATTCTCTGTATGCAGGGTTCCAAGGCTTTTTGTCACCTACAGATATATCGGTGTGGTCATTTGTAGTGTAATTGTAGCTTAGGACCTCGGGTCGTATTCTAGTGAGAGATGTAGGCTTAAGTGTGGTAAGCAAACATAGTGCATGCATGTGTGAAAGGGACGTGCATCATCATGATTGGGGTAATGAAGACTTTCGCCTTCATTGGGGGTTGAAGGGTTTAGGAGGAGTTTAAGGGTTAGAGGGAGGTTCAGGGTTTAGAAGAGGTTCCAATGTTCAAAGAGAGGTTCCAAGTTTAGAAGAGGTTCTAGGGTTTAGAAGCAGTTTAAGGGTTAGAAGGAGGATCCATGGTTCAGGGTAGAATACATGGTGGAGAACTCATCTCCCTCGTAGATCATGGAGGTCAAGGGTTGAGGTACTAAGGGTTTAGAGGGAGCATAGAAGTGGGAGAGGAAGAAGGTATAAGAGCATGGGGGGGGAGGAGAGAGAGAGGACAAGGGAAGAGGAAGGAGGAGGAGGAGGAGGACGACGACGACGAAGGAGGAGAAGAGAGGAGGAGGAGGAGGAGGGAGGAGGAGGAGACGGAGAGGATGGGTTGCAAGGTTGGAGGAGAGGGGAAGAGGAGTTGCTAGGTTAGGACATGCTTTTGGAGATGGAATGCAAGGAAGCATGGACACTTGGAGACAATTGCTTGGAATACCAAAGTACAATGCTCCAAAGAGTGTGGGCTTCATTCCATTATGGGGTATTTATACAAGTTGCAGAGCTTCTCTCTCTGCATGTAGGAATTATAATACATTCTCTCTCTACATGTAGAACTTGCATATAGAAGTTGCCTACAGGAGTTGCAAGTTGCATGTTGCATATAGGAGTTGCATGTAGAACTCACATTTTGCATGTAGGAGTTGCGGGTTGCATGTAGGAGTTGCATGTAGGAATCACATTTAGAACTTGCATGTAGAACATGCGTGTAGGAGTTCAAGTAGAACTTGCATGTAGGAGTTGCATGACATAGAAATCACATGTAGGACTTGCATGTAGAACATGCATGTAGGAGTTACAAGTAGAACTTGCATGTAAGAATTGCAAGTAGAACTTGCATGTTGAGGATTCCTAAGAGAGATTATTCCTAGCCTGATGCAAGTACAAGCAGAGCTTTGCTACTACCCTACACACACATTCTATGCTACCTAAGTCCATGTTGGCACAAAGACAGTATAATGCCTTATAGGATGCCAGAAATGGATTCAACACTTAGTCCCTCACATTTCTTTATTAGTTCTTCTTCATCGCCAATCAAATGTTTTCTTATTCTCATGGCCGATCCTGTAAAGACTTGGTTGCAAAAGTTGCACTTCCACTTTTGATGCCCTAACATTGTAACAAAATCCTGTGGTTTTGCAACACTTTGGCCACTTCCTTGAGTCTCATTTGGCGGTTGATGTTGGCCTACCCTATCATCTGTTGTTTCCACAAAGAAAAGTTTGTCACATCAAACTTTTTAATGCTGAAAAACTCCTTTTTAGACATGGAAGAGGAGGTCATGATGCAAATCAAGCAAAATCCCAAATGTTAGTGCCTGCAAGAAAGAATCACATCAAATACCGGGTGCACCTAAATATGTTTGCCACAATGGAGGATAATATCACAAAAAGCTCAAAGCTCAAAGTATCAAAATGCATCTAACTCATGTGCATATACTATATATCCATGTGAGCAAATCTGGCCCAAAAGAAAATGTCAACCTGTAATGACAAAGCAACTTAAGACAATGTCACTAATATGTCATCGAAAACAAATGTAAGTTTGCTAGACCTCAAGAGAGAGCAACCATCCAATCGTCTTGCCCCATCTCGACATAAATGGATGGAAACAGACGTGGTAATCTGCCTGTAGAAATAGGCGTGGGATGGCAAGGTGCCTTTTCCCATATCCCACTCTTTCTCAAGTGAGCATCTATCTGTGCTATGATTATTCACAACATCATGCTCTACATGCGAATGTTGGTATTTTACACACTAGTGCAGTAACCAACAATACCTACATGTGCACTTATCAAGACTCTTTGTTTGAATCTATGAAGTGAAGGATGCTACCTAGGTTAGACATATCTAACATAAGTTTAGACATACATTTCATACCTATATAAGATCAACTAATTGTTTTGAGATAAGATAGTATTAATCTCTACACATAAATGCATAGTATAGAATGCCACAAATTTCTTCTTACAAGGGGCAGATGAAGGAGTTTGATAAGTTCGGCCATTTCGATGTCCATTTTTTGCAAATGTAGGAGGAATTTGACCATGGCGCAGAAGGCAATGTTGGTCAAGACATCATGGGGTATCCAAAAATGCCAAAACCTGCCACGGCATGAATTTGGCCTTTTGGACCCCCTCCAAATGGCCAAATTCACGCTGTGGCGAGTTTTGGCATTTTTGGACACCCATGATGTCCTGACCAACTTTTCCTTCTACACCATGGTCAAATTCCTCCTTTATTTAAATGGTCACCAAAATTACCAAACTTGGTCGAGAGTATTGTTTTGACTTGGAATATTCATAATATTTTTCCTAAATTAATTTTACAAAAATATATATACAAGTAATAGAACTTAATTCTCGGGGGAGTCACTATGTATAAACCCTCTATATCACGTGCGTTCAAGGCCTATTTCTAAAATACCTTATCAGTAAATTTTTCATTAATAAAATGTACCCCTTTTCTATACAAACCTGTAAATTTTTTTCAAACTATTTTAAATAGTCCCTTATGTATATTTATTTCTGTAAATTTTAGAAATAAAAAATATCCTTCTGTTGAACTCACGTGATATAGTTACATATGATGAGTGACCCCCCCGAGACTTAATTGCATGGAATATGAAGAGAATAGTAAAATAGCTATAATTTTTGTGCTATAACTCCGATTGTAAAATTTTTTAGTTCAAAATCGAGAGCATCACTAGCTCTATGATATTTGATTGGAAAAATCCTGAATGTTCAAATTCAATGTAGAAGACCTTCAAAAATCAGTCACAAGTTGAAGGGGTCATAAATTTGTAATTACTTTGGATACAAATGAAGGAAAAGGGACAAGCACTACAAGGCACAGGCCCTTTTTCGACGAAAATACCGACCTTTTTTACACTAAAGATTTTTTTTAATGGGCACAAAAACGTCACTATTAGCGTTGAAAAAGAACGGTCGCTATATAAGCATCGCTATACAGCGACACTAATAAATGTCGCTATATAGTGACACTGGTAAATGTCGCTATATAGCGACACTGGTAAACGTCGCTATATAGCGACGATTAACAGAAGCTAAAAAAAACATTAGTGGGGCTAAACAGGGCCATAGCAAGCCCTCTTTTTTCCCACTAATGTTTTTTTTAAAGTAATTCAAAAAAATGTTGTTTGTTATAAAATTTTCTTTGTGAAAAGGGTGATACAAAATCACTCAAACGAGCCGAGCGACAGAAGCATATGCATGTCAAAGATATACAACATTGTTTGTTACAAAATTACCCTTTCGAAAGAGAGGAGAAAAGAAGAAAAGAGGGGAAAAAAGAGAAAAAGAGAGAAAGCATATGCTTATGAAAAGAAGAGAAAAGAAAATGAAAGAGAGGAAATAAGAGAGGGAAAAAGAAGAGAACGAAGAAAAAGAAGAGAAAGGAAGAGGGGAAAAGAGAAGGAAAAAAGAGAGGGGAAAAGCATATGAGCATATCTCGGGGGGGTCACTCATCATATGTAACCCTATCACGTGAGTTCAACAGAAGGATATTTTTTATTTCTAAAATTTACAGAAATAAATATACATAAGGGACTATTTAAAATAGTTTTGGAAAAAATTTACAGATTTGTATAGAAAAGGGGTACATTTTATTAATGAAAAATTTACAGATAAAGGATTTTAGAAATATGCCTTGAACGCACGTGGTATAGAGGGTTTATACATAGTGAACCCCCCGAGGAGCATATGCTCATGAATAAGCATAGGCAAATGCATATGCTTATGAAAAGAATAGAAGAGAGGATGAAAGAGAGGAAATAAGAGAGGGGAAAAGAAGAGAAGGAATAGAAAGGAAGATGAGAAAAGAGAAGGAAGAAAGAGAGGGGAAAAGCATATGAGCATATGAGCATATGCTCATGCATAAGCATTAGCATATGAGCATAAACATAGGCAAATGCATATGCTTATGAAAGAAGAGAAAAGAGGATGAAAGAGAGGAAATAAGAGAAAGAAGAGAAGGAAGAGGAAGGAAGAGGGGGAAAAGGAATGAAAAAAGAGAGGGGAAAAGAAGAGGGGAAAAGAGCATAAGCATAAGAGAAGGAAAAAGAAGAGGGGAAAATAAGAAAATAGAAGGAAAAAAGAAGAAAAGTGGAGAAAAAAGAGAAAAAGAGAGAAAGCATATGCTTATGCATGAGCATATGAGCATATGCTCATGCATAAGCATAAGCTTATAAGAGAGATACATAGACAAATGAATATGCTTATAAAAAGAAGAGAAAAGAGGATGAAAGAGAGGAAATAAGAGAGGGGAAAAGCAGAGAAAGAAGAGAAAGAAAGAGGGGAAAAGAGAAGGAAAAAAGAGAGGGTAAAAGAAGAAAAGAGAGGAAAAAAGAGAAAGAATATGCTTATGCTTATGCATGAGCATATGGGCATATGCTCATGCATAAGCATAGGCAAATGCATATGCTTATGAAAAGAGGAGAAAAGATGATGAAAGAGAGGAAATAAGAGAGGGGAAAAGAAGAGAAAGAAGAGGGAAAAAGAGAAGAAAAAAGAGAGGGGAAAAGCATATGAGCATATGAGCATATGCTCATGCATAAGCATAAGCATAGGCAAATGCATATGCTTATGAAAAGAAGAGAAAAGAGGATGAAAGAGAGGAAATAAGAGAGGGGAAAAGAAGAGAAGGAAGAGGAAGGAAGAGGGGAAAAGAGAATGAAAAAAGAGAGGGGAAAAGAAGAAAAGAGAGGAAGAAGAGGAAATAAGAGAGGGAGGAAAAGAGGGGGGAAAGAGGGAGGAAAAGAGGAAACGAGGGAAAGAAGAGGGAATAAGAGAAGAGAGGGGAAGAAAGGGTTCCTATGCCCATCACTGCAACTAGCACTTAAAGCGCTAGCTGCAGACCAATGCAAATAACGGAAACAAAAAAAGGAAAAAAGAAGAAGCACATTCTTACCTGGAAAAGTCCCGCTCGGTGTTTCGTGGACTGGCCCTACAAAAGAGAGGAAACATACCATTTTTCAAATAACTAGTTAGAGGAAGGAGGAGTTTGGGGAAGCAACTTTCCAAAGGGATTGGATTGAGGGGACAAGCATAAGCCTACAAACAAGGAGAAAGCACGAAAGGAAGGGAAAGAGGAGGAAGAGAAATACAAAAAAGAGAAGAGCAAGTCTCGTTTTTTGTCCTTAATCTTTGAAAATCAAGCATGAGAATTAGCACATAGGCTTAGCAATGCAAGGAGAAACATGCTTCAACTCTCACAAAATGAAATCTCACAAAAAATGAACCTACATTGCTTAAAGAGACACACCTTCTTGAAAAACTTCCTTTCACACAAGTAGAGAGGGAGAAGGGTGGAGAGGGAGCACAAGTGTCAATGGGAGAGGGGCTTGGTAGGGGTGAGGAGTGTGGGGAATAGAGGAGGAAAGCGAGGTCGCCGAATAGAGGAGGAAAGCGTGGGAGGAGAGATTTTTGCTTTTCTCGCAATAGAGTTGTGAAAGACGGCATCGCGCGGCGTTTTGGATTTTAGTCTCCCAGCGTCGCTATATAGCGACACTTATACCCTAAAATCGTCGCTATATAGCGACACTCATACCCTAAAAGTGTCGCTATATAGCGACACTCATATCCTAAAAGTGTCGCTATATAGCAACACTTAACCCTAAAAGTCGCTATATAGTGACCTTTAACCCTAAGTGTCGCTATATAGCGACACATACCTTAAAAGTGTCAGTTCAAGGCACTTGATCTAAGAAGAGAGGGAAGGAGCTCATGGATGGCTATTTTTTGGATCTTAATGGATTTCCTTGCATTTTGTGTTGTGACTTTGGAGGTGTGCAGATGGAAGGGACAAGTGAAAGCTTGTCAGATGATGCGCCAATGCTCGGGAGTGCAGAGTGGCTTACGGAGAGGTTGTATTGTCATTGCACTCATTGCAAGCGAGACGTACGACATCAACACCGTATTGTCATGCGCCACTTGAGGATGTATGGGGAGGAGCCCAAACCAATACCCACCATTGGTGGTGCATATGGTGATGGATCATCGGAAAGTCAATGCTATTTGAGTTCGTGATTAATATTGCATGCATACACGACATGAAATCTTGAGATAAGATCTTATATTTACATGAAACCTTGAGACAGGATGAGGAGGGTGGTGTGCGTATACCTTCACACTACCAATGTGGATATGAAGATAGAGATGTGGATATGGAGATGCCAATACCAATGCCGGATCCAATTGATCTGGATGGATTTAGAGAAGAAGATGAAGATCACAATATGAGCCAAGAGGAAGATGTGCATAATGACATCATATGGGAGGAAGATGGAGATCATGATATTGAGGAAGAAGATGACGATCATCAAGAATCACCCGACTTTATTGAAGAAGATGATCAAGTCTATGGTGAACGTACGATGCTAGAGTACGATGATGATATAGGAAATCAACTCAGTATAGAGTTAGAGATAGACTTGTTTGGCACACTAGACTTGGCTCAGGATGAAGCCAAGTCTCAAACGTGGACATGAATATATGAGCTTCAAACTTGATGTACATGCTCTTGTACTTTTATTCTTTCAAAGGATCAAACATGTATGAAAAGAATTTTTTCTTGTCATTGGGTAAAACTATCTTTAAGGGTTGGTATGGGGAAAAACACTCTCTGTAAAACGTCGCTATATAATGACCTTATACAAGTCTAGCAGGTGTCGCTATATAGCAACATTTATAAAAGTATCATTATATAGCGACACTTTTTAAGCTCGCTTTGCATACCGACGATTAGACCCCGCACATGCTAAACGTCGGTGCGTAACCGTCGGAAAAGGGCCTATGCCTTGTAGTGAAGTTTGCATATAAAAGGTTCACCTCTCTACACAACAAACTTGGAGGTGGTGTATTCAATACTCTACAATTCAAAGTGATATTACCTTATATTGAATTAACAACACATTCAAAATATTAACCATGACTGAATCAAAATTATTGCTTATGACATGGTATCGTGTAAGGAAGAGAATGTGATAAAATGTACATTTTTGTATTATAATCTCTCCATTCAAATACAAAGACTCTTCATAGCCTGTACCTCCTCTTTGCTACGTCTAATACATAGAAAAAAGAGGCTTTTGAAATCCACAAGTAAGATCCTAATACTAATACCATTAAGACTCTCCTCTCAGGGTAGCCAAGCACAAAGTTTTTTACGCCATTGCCAATGGGATACAATGCAATAGGGGAAGCCATGTGATGTGGACCACAATGATCAAGCTGTCAATACTTTGATGCACTTCAGTATTTAAGTAGGCCATTCTAAAAATTGGATGTGGAAGACCACAACGTATCCTCCTGCTCGACTAATATAGTGCACCAATGAGTGATCTCAAATGCCTCCTACATCAATTCAACAACCATTACGTTAGTAGACCTAATAAAGCACATTACATTAAAAGACCATAAAATATAAATCAATACATAGGATGCTTACCATCATGGCATTGTCTCCTTCAATGATGCAAGCAAGGCAAATAGGTATAAATTGTAAACTTTAGACATGAAAAATTTAGGCATCAAAACTTTAGACATATTATTTGAAACCTTTGGACATGAAACCACACAATAAAACCATCAAAAGAAATTTCATTAATGTTTTTAATTTCCTCCAAGTCATGAAGAAAACCTATGCAAATTCCAAAATGCCCAACCTACAATTTATGGACAGCTTGTACTAGTCAAACACATTGTTTGATGTTGCACGAGGGATCAAATGGACAATTTAGGAATGTCTCTAGATTCATGGTTACTATTTCACCATTTCAAGTAAAGTTGAAGGCTATACATTTATTTCACCATTTCTCTAGATTCTTGCCTACTATTCCTGCTCATAACTTACAGACAATATCAAAGATTCCACTACTTCCCACTGCTATGTTAAAATAGGATCTTGTAAAGAAGATAGGCAAGGAAGGAACATAGTCTAAGAAATACATCCTTCCTCTTGGTAAGCTTATGTGCACACTTGGCAAAACCTTCCATGAGTATCTAGTTAGTCAAACTATAATTTCAAGTCATCCAATGCATTTTTCATGTTCTAGAGCTCACAATATTGTCAACTTCTATCACTTTCTTCTTGACCATGCCTCTAGAGCACACTAGAGCTCACAATATTGCCAGCTTTGGTCACTTTGGTCACTTTGTTCTTGACTATGCCTCTAGAACACACTAGACCTCACAATATTGCCAGTTTGTGTCACTTTCTTCCTGACCATGCCTCTAGAATACACTAGAGCTCATAGCATTGCCACCTCGTGTCACTGTGTTCTAGACCATGCCTGTTGGGAAAACAATAGCTGTAGGAGAGGAAAGAGCAGTTGTATCTTATATGAGAAGGAAAAGAAAGAGGGAAAAAGCACCTGTAGGAGGGCAAAGAGTTGCTATAGTAGAAGGAAAAGTGCCTGTAGGAGGGAAAAGAGAACCGGTACCAGAAGGAAAAGTGTCTGTAGGAGGGAAAAGAGCACCTACAGAAGCGAAAGAGAACCTATAGGATATGGCTGCTAAGCAAGAGGCCATAGAGCGAGAGAGGGCAGATCAAGAGAGGAAAGAGAAGGTGGAGGTAGATCATGAGGGGATAGAGCAAGAGGAGGCACAGAAATAGTGAGAAGAGTAGGAGAGAGAAGACCAGCTGTAGGAGGTGCTGCACCAAATTTTGAAAAATGGAGGGAGAGAGCAGTTGGACCAGAGCAAAGGAGAAAAGAGAGAGGGGAAGGGGGAAGTAGCAAGCTAAGGGTGTCCACTTTTTGTTCACTCCCCAATCCTTAGGAGATGGAAAAACAAGCTTTTTAGCACACAAAAATGCAAATCTCACCTACTTCCCTATGGATCTAGTCTTTGAAGTCTTCTGACACAACATCACACTTGCTATTGTGCACACAATCGTATAGTCTGATCGAAAATTCGATGCACACACAAAAAATTTCTTTGTGTCACACGGCATGGTTCCAGGGTGGTCACACGTTTGTCACGAACAAAGAGTGTCATATTAAATTCTAAATTTCTCACTCATTTTAGATTAAATGTTATTGAAACTTTGTAAGTGGTCTCTTTGCATTATGTAGAGCTTAACTTGATTTATTGGTAATTTTTTGAATGATTTATCTAATTATAAATAATTATTTATAATAAATAAAGTCATAAAATACATGCATTTTAGTAGCACACCACATTTTTTTAGTATTTTGAATAATTAAGCAAATCCAATTCGGTGGAAGGTTAGTAGGCACATAAGGGTGTGTGGTTGAATCATCAAATCCCAAATCCAACGGTTAGATTTAGGAAGATTGAAGTTTAATTTTTACTTTTACTCCTTAGAGGATCAACAAAGAATATTAAAAATAAATCTAGTAATTCTCAAACATAACCAAACATTTCAAAAATGTCAATATTTTTAGTCCTCTGCGTGACGAATAAGAGGAAAAAATTTTGGTTAAATTTGAGTAAGGGAAGGGTATATTATGGCCTCCATAAGTGAAATCTCCCCTTTGTGGGGGAAAAAGGGCCACCCAAGCCTAATACCAAGACAAGGTAGGCTTGGTATTAAGCTTGGTGAGGTAGGCTAGGAGCATCACCGACCCTAGTGGCAAGTCTTTGGAGTCTGCATGCTGCCCATGTGGAAGGCTGAGTCATCAAAACCATGCCACGTTGTTAGACCACGTGGTGCCATCTCATCAAGGAGATGTGACATCACTCCTTGCCATGTCACCTTACCTTGCCACACGTGCTGCCACATGTGCCACCTCATCATTCCACATCATCAGCCATGTGATCACACAATGCCACCTTGGCATACCTCCTCAACCTTGCCACATCACCAATCCCTCCACCTCAATTTGCCATGTCAATCTACCACCTCATGAATGCCAACTCATCATGCCACATCACCTTTCAATGTCATGGAAGAGACTATATTACCACATCATGACCATGCAGGAAGAGACCATATTACCACATCATGACCATGTATGGTGCCACATCAGCCAGATGTATACACATGACGATGTGCGAGGCATACAATACCTCGATCGAGGTATATGACCTGGGTGAGGCATACAATACCTCGATCGAGGTATATGACCGAGGACACCTAGGGATACCTCGATCGAGGTTCATACATGCGTAATGCACTGAATACCTCGATCGAGGTACAAGGTCTTGATCGAGGACACCTAGAGATACCTCGATCGAGCTTCATACATGCGTAATGCACTGAATACCTCGATCGAGGTATAAGGTTTGATCCAGGTGTATGATCGGGACTTAGCCAATTAGTTTCAATCTTAGCACCTCTCCACCAATAATAATGAAGAGCAATCTAAGAGCAATCTAGTGGATGAGTTGAGGCTCTCTATAAGACACCACGTTTTGGTTCATTTCACCCATTCTTAGCCATTCTTGCCTCCTCATCACTTTGTCACACCTTCCATCCTACTTTCATTGAGAATGGGTTCTCAAAGCCGTAGAGCTAGTAGACGTGAAAGATGTAGGAACCCCCCCCCAAATCTCATTGACGAGGAGCGCAAGTGGAAGGCTCGTGAGCGCAAGAGAGCCTCTAGAGCTCGACCTCGCGCTGCCACCACTAATCCACCTCCAGCTCTACCTCTACATCCCACCTCCACTCCCACCTCCACCCCCACCCCCACCTCCATTGTCCCCCCATCCTCATCCGCTCCCCTACTTCTAGCCTCCGCCCTTCCCCTAGCCACCTACATTTTGGCCTCCACCTCTACCTCTTCCCCCTCCACCCTCCCCCCTCCCCCTCCCCCTCCCCCTCCCCCCGCTCCGCTTGGCGCCTCCCTTTCCCCGTCCACCCTACCATCTCCAATTGATCCCCTTGCCCCACCTTGCAGCAGCAGTGTTGCTTCACGACGTGACTTGCCGAAGTCCACTATCCGTCGTCGTACTAGCAAGATTGTGCAGTCTTTTTTTTGTGACCTCACGCCAGCTTCGCAGTCTTCTCTTCTCACGTCCCTGATTGATCACCCTGACTTGGTAGAGTGTAGGAGGCTTACTGGTCTTGGTGCACGTAGAGATAGGGTTGTATCTAGCGAGGTCCTTAGCAGTGTTCGACGTTCCTATGCTTCTATTAAGCATAGGAACTCCAGTGATGCCTTGGCAGCACGTCGTGCTATTGTGGCTGCCATTAGTAGACCTCATATGATAGGCCATGTGCGTACCGCTTCACGTCTTCTTCAGATTGCACCGCGCACATTGCGAGCAGGCATCATTAGGAGGCAGAGTCTAGAGGATAGTGAGACTGATGCTCTTTGGGCTTTGAGTGGTCGTGCACCTCGCAGCGATCGATTGTTGGATGATTCCACTAGGTCCTTCATACAACAGTTTTGGGAGGAGCATTGCAGAGCATCCCCGGTGTTCAAGAAGGCATTGCGGAAGAGGGTGTCACGCGGTGTGTACATTGAGCATGGTGCATGTTTTTTGGAGTGTACCCAGACTGAGTTGTACACTCAGTTTGTAGAGGCGCACCCGGAGTTCAAGATTGGGCAGAGGTCATTTGAGCGATGCAGGCCATCGTTTGTGCGATGCTCTCAGGAGCGTGACACATGCTGTTGTCGCTACCATGTGGATTTTGGATTGATGTATGACGTATTCCGTTCCCTTGATGGTCATAGGGGAGTGGTTCCTACTAGCCCTCGCGACTTCATTCATTCCATATTGTGTACACGAGATGGTGATGCTTTATTCCACTCCCTTGATTGTGTGGAAGGCACGTGTACTTTGTGTGGTGACTTTGCTAGAGTGCCACGAGTTGCACTAGATACTTGTGATGTGCAGATGGTTCGTTGGCAGCAGTATGAGTACTGTACCTTGACATTAGATGGTGGTGCACAGTCGAGGAGGTTGCAGCTTGTGGGGAAGGAGACACCACGTGTTGTATTCATTGACAGTTTTCGAGGGAAGCTGTACCGCTACATACGCCACTCGCACACTGCGAAGTGGGAGGATTGTCAGTTCCGTGCATGTTTGAGGACATTTCCTACAGGGGTGGTTGTCTCAGTGGTGGACTTTGCGGAGAATTACACCTTTGCACCACAGCATGAGATCCAATCGAAGTATTATTTCTCCGAACAGGTGACGTGTGATTGAGTATTGATTTTTTCCCCGCCTCATTATATTGAATTATTTCAATAGTCATATTTTTTTTCAATGCCATATTGCAGGTTGCTATATTTGTGCACATTAGCTATCGTCATGCACAGGCTCATGTGGATGGCATTGATAGCACCATGGACTCACGCATCATTGTGCGAGAGTATCACTTCTACATTAGTGATGATCGATCGCATGATGCCCATTTTGTGCAGCATTGCTTCACTTTGCATGATAGTTTCTTGAGGGATCATGGTGTCACATGGCAGCGGCGCTGGATCTGGTCAGACGGTTGCGGTGTGGTCAGTTCAAATCCGCTAGACAGTTTTATTGGTTCTGCAGATGGCACCGTGAGACAGGCATTCCGATCACATGGAGCTACTTCGAGACAGGGCACGGTAAGGGAGAGCACGATGGTGCAGGTGCTTGCGTGAAGCGTGCTTTGCATCGATACCAGTTGCGTCACAGTGCCGATCGCTTCAAGGATGCACATGATGTGGTGCGGTGGTGCAGCCAGCACTTATCCACTAGTGCTACGTCCTCGTTTCAGTCGCGTGACGATAGGGTGGTGAGCCGGTATTTTTGGTGCGTGGACATTGGGAGTCTTGATCGGTCGAGGCCTTTTGATTGTCGTTCTGTGCCTGGCACTCTTGATTTCCATTCCATCAGGAGCGTAGGTGAGTCTCACCCCGCGATCTTTTCTCGACGGTTTGCATGTTTTTGCTATGCATGCATTGATGATGATTGGGGAGGGTGCTCCATGATACCATGGGCCGATCCATGGGTACGGCGAGTGCTTTCTCCCTTCCAGCCTTGGGAGGAGATACATGATGATCAGGATGCGGGATTCAGTTCCTCTAGAGATTATGACCAGCTTACAGATATTTTGCGTATTGGTGATATCTTCGCGGTTATTGCTTCGGAGGGCAATGAGGAGGGTGTGGATTATTACTTGTTGCGATGCTCTATGCTGAAGAGTGTGCTGAATGAGGATACAGTGGATGGGCATGGGATGCACTTCAATGCTCATAGCATGATCGTAGGTGGCCACTATTTTCAGCAGATACAGAGGCGTGGTCGCTATATTGAGTTCCAGGAGTACATGGCGGATCAGGAGGCATACATGTATTCTCATCTTGTTGTTGGGATCAAGATTACTTTGAGTCGTGTTCGCACTCGCAAGGCGACGTCCACTCCACGATGGCGCCTTGCAGTGGCAGATCACGAGAGCATACTTGGAACTATTGGCATGAGAGCTGATCCTGAGGAGTAGCACATTACATATCATATTTTTTGGGATCATCATTTGATCAGATTGATTTTTATTGGGTATCACTAGTTGATTACACTTTTTGTTATTCGATATGTATAGGCTCACTGTGTGACCGTACCATTGTAATTTTCATGGACTCATATTTTGTATTTCACTATGATGGCTGTATACACGTTCATACACATCATTGTATTAGATTCTATTTTTAACATGATGTCCGATGTCTTCTCAATGGGATTTGTTGTGTTTGTAATACAAAAAATTGTTTATTAGTAGTAATGTTGTAATTTGTTTTGTGCTTTAGGACATTTTAAAAACGTGACTAAGAAAATTCGCGCACGTACTAACGAAATACGCGTGTGGACTTGCTTGTTGGGGATGAAACTTCGCACCGACTCTTAGGCCACCCTAGACATACATCCACGCGAGATTTGGTCTGAATTGATTTGGTATGCGCCACGTGGAAGGTACAATGCGTACATTTTTACAGTCCCTACTAGCACTCGTGACTACGTATGAGCTATGGCGCATGTACTAACGAAATGCGCGTGTGGACTTATCTGTTGGGAATGAAACTTCGCATGACTCTTAGGCCACCCTAGACACACATCCACGCAAGATTTGGTCTCCAACTTATTTGGTATGCGCCACGTGGAAGGTATAATGCGTACATTTTTACAATCCCTACTAGCACGACTACGTGTGAGAAATGGCGCACGTACTAACCAAATATGCATGTGGACTTATCTGTTGGAGATTAAACTTTGCACGGCTCTTAGGCTACCGTAGACATACATCCACGCAAGATTTGGTGTCCAACTGATTTGGTATGCGCCACATGGAAGGACAGCTGTGTACATTTTTACAATCCCTACTAGCACGACTGAGAATGAGCTATGGCGCATGTACTAACGAAATACGCATGTGGATTTATCTGTTGGGAATGAAACTTCGCACGACTCTTAGGCCACCCTAGACATACATCCACGCAAGATTTGGTCTCCAACTTATTTGGTATGCGCCACGTGGAAGGTATAATGCGTACATTTTTACAATCCCTACTAGCACGACTACGTGTGAAAAATGGCGCACGTACTAACCAAATATGCATGTGGACTTATCTGTTGGAGATTAATTTTTGCATGGCTCTTAGGCTACCGTAGACGTACATCCATGCAAGATTTTGTCTCCAACTGATTTGGTATGCGCCACGTGGAAGGACAAATGCATACATTTTTACAATCCCTACTAGCACGACTAAACCCTAAACCCTAAACCCTGGACCCTAAATCCTAAACCCTGTTGGGGACGAAACTTCACACACCTCTTAGGCTACCCTAGACGTACATCCACGCAAGATTTGGTCTCCAACTGATTTGGTTTGCGCCACGTAGAAGCAATCCCTACTAGCACGACTAAACCCTAAACCCTAAACCCTAAACCCTGGACCCTAAATCCTAAACCCTGTTGGGGACGAAACTTCACACGCCTCTTAGGCTACCCTAGACGTACATCCACACAAGATTTGGTCTCCAACTGATTTGGTTTGTGCCACGTAGAAGCAATCCCTACTAGCACGACTAAACCCTAAACCCTAAACCCTAAACCCTGGACCCTAAATCCTAAACCCTGTTGGGGACGAAACTTCACACGCCTCTTAGGCTACCCTAGACGTACATCCACGCAAGATTTGGTCTCCAACTGATTTGGTTTGCGCCACGTAGAAGCAATCCCTACTAGCACGACTAATCCAAAATCATATACATGCATTAATTGCCAATTGTGTTGATTTCTCTTCTTTATGTTCATTATCTTTTATACATGCATAATAATTAGATTGGTGCATTGGCAAATGTCATATTAAGGAAATTGAAATAGTCCTTAGAAACTTGGAAGGCATATGCGATTGTGATTTGGAAGGCACATGTGATTGTGGTTATGACAAATAATTAGGTCTTGTTTTCTTTGATCACCAATTAGCACAAGTATTGTTAACAATAAGAGACAAATTAAACACTGAGTCATAATAAATAACAGCAAAATCATGCAAAGGACAAGTCTAACTCCATTTTTGGAAAAAATCCCCAAAAATTTTATATTTTTTAAAAATTGTAGGGACAAAATATACGCTTCATGTCAATAATATTAAAAAACTAGAATTGTGAAAAAAGAATGCATAAAATATTACTTATATTTTATTGCAGAACCTAAAAATGTCTAGTATTATCATTTGCAAAAAGTATTCTCTCCTTTAATTTAAAAAACATGACAAATTGCAAAGGAGAAGAAACTGCTTCATTCAACTAAGAGAGTTGCTAGAGCTTTTTCTTTGAAATACCAATTGTTTTCTATGCAAGTGCCCATATCAAATCCATATACAAGAATTTCTACACCCTACAAACTAAGCATGTCCACACATTGGTGATTTCTCGAATTTTTTCCTTTTGTCATGTTGTTTAAGTATCTCTAGATCACACATTCCCTCAAGTTCATTGGTGTTGAAAGAATTTTTTATCAATTGATTTACACATAGGTAACAACATTGCCCTCGGAGTCATGGATAAGTTTTGTACCAATATACATTTCTAGAATACTTTTTGTAAATAGCATAAATTGAAAGTTGGTAAAATTGATGTTACTTTAATATCTAATTTCATTTGATGAAACAATTTTACATTGGGCTATGGCATTGTCTAAAAAAAGTAATTTTCTTTTTATACAAATTAGTTTATCAAATGGTTGAATTTCAACATATTTTGATATTAAGATGGGAAGGCTAGATTTGGAAGCATGAATATGACAATAGTTGTCTTTTTGAAAAATTGATGAAAATTTGGATTTTGAAACACACTTTATTGACAAACATGAATAGAATAAAATTTTTGTTTAAAAAATGAAAAACTTTTATCAGCAAAATAAAATTTTCATCCAAAAAAAGATGAATTTTGATATGTTTAATGTTTAATGTTTACAATTACTTCACATGGCATTCTTTTTTAAATACCTTATGTATTAAACAAACTATAAACTGAGATAAACTGAGATAAACAAAGTGTGAAGAACATCATGAAAGTACGAAAATGCTCATACATCATAAAAGTGGGAACAATATCATGAAAGTACCAAAATGAATCTGTACATCATCATCATCATGCTACAAAAGTGCATCCCTATACAAGAAACGTGTGAAGCCTAAACAATCAATCTGAATCCGAATCTGATAACTCTACATATGATCCTCTAGTGGAACGCTGACGTGGCTCCTGTATGACCCGCTGCCCAACCGTCCGCTGTGTGCCCTCAGGCAAAGCCAGCTCAGATGGGCCAGCCTCATCACCTGCATGAGATGGGCCAGCCTCATCCTGATGAAGAGGAGGGCATGCTGCACGCGCCACTGCTGCCATCTCTGCCTCCCTCGCCTCCTCTATGTACGCGCGTCTCAGCTCCCATAGCCGTGCATCTGCGAATACTCGTGCCTCAAATCCAGCGCGAGTAATCGTCTCTACATGTGAAAGACGCTGGTCTCGGCCCCGCCCTAGCTGCTGCTCCACCCACTGCTGCAATGATGTCTGTAGCTCTGCCTCTCGCTCAATCCGGCGTGCCTCCTCTGCTCGTGCCTCGTCACCTGGCATGAAATCACCGTACGAAAAGCGTCGTGGAACGCATGATGCAACCACCGATGTATCCGCACCCTCCTGCATCAGCAACGCTCTCTGTGCCTCCTCCCTGTAGTGCTCTGTCAAGACTACACGGGCGAATGGATCAATAGCCTGACGATGACCATGATATAGATCATCCATGCCCAGTCCTCTGTATGTCGCCACATCAATGTCAGCAAAGCATACAGGGCACACTGAACGTGCCACCATGTGGCGGGTCATGCAATGGAGATGTGCGATGTGGCCGCACCCTAGTCCAAACCACCCTACGGTGTCAAACTCCTCGTGGCAGAGGACACAAGTGGCAGTAGGAAGCCTCGCTGTGACTGCTGCGTCTATGGGTGTCCTAGTCGGCACATCTACAGGAGGAGCAGGGTAGGAGGAGCAGGGTATAGGGCCACGCTGGGGTCGATCCTATGGCGCGATGGATCACGACTAATATGCCTCAACTGCAAAATATAGTGCTCTGCGCGATGGTTTGCTATGCGTGTCCGAATCCTCTGCTCCTCCAAATCTATCTGCACACAGCAGTCGTACGCGAGACTCCATCTCCTGACGCAATAGATGTGCCTGCAATGCAAACATGTCGTGTACATGGTGAGAATTAACCAAAAAACTTCAGTTCAAAACACGCTACAAAAAATAAACTAACATAATCAAAATAACTAACCTCGTCCCTAGACTCGGCCAACAATGCCTCCAACTCTGCAATCCGTGTGTCTCGAGCCTCCAACTCGTGCTGAGGCGCCGTAGATGTGGGAGGTGGTGTAGATGTGGGATGCTCCATCGATGATCGAGGTGGGGGAGGTGGAATCGCAATAGATCTCGATAGGGCAGAGACCATGTGCTGCAAGGATGATGCCACTGAATGAACATCCCCCCTAATCTGTCCTCCCACCGCTCGCAATGCCGGTGCAGGGATGGTGTGCAACTCTGGTCCCTCGCGTCGACGCCGAACACCTACAATCTGACGCTCCTGACGCCCCATCCTACCACGTCCCGCTCCTGATCCTGGACGGGTACTAAGGTAGTCCACCCGATGACCAAGGACAAACTCAGCGTAAAGCTGCATGGCAAACGACCTGGCTATCTGGCGGTTGTGAGGCAATCGACCACCATTCGCAGCGAGATATCTCGGATAAATGTGTGCTGCTATGATGGGGTGCCTACACCATAAAATATGCAAGGGGAGCCCTGATCGTGGTCGCATCGCCTCGGTGTGACCATCCCAAAACATATCGTCCAAGGCCTCCCTGTGATGTGACTCCCGCTCAAACAACTGTCGAATGGCTCTCCAATCCAAGCCACCACCAGTGATCTCCGCCTCAGCCTGTGCCTGAAAGCTATCCACAACGTCCTCAACTGTGTCCAATCGACTCAGAGCCTCAATAACTGAATCCAGGCTCGCAACCAAGTGAGGGGGTGCCCTAGCATCCTGCAGTGCCCTCATCTCAGCTCTCAGCATCTCTATCTGCATACGAATAGTGGTGCTAGAACCTGTGCACTGGCTGGCGCATGCACAAAAAAAACACATGGAAATTAATATTCTATTTGGGTTATGAAAATAATATTCTATTCAATATGACTTATAATCTATTTACGTAATGAAAACTATTTGTACGTACTCCTTGATGAGGTAGATCCTATGCACCTACCGGTAGATGGGCCAAATGTGTGGCTCAATATTAATCAATATTATTAATAATTCTTAATTTTGATTAGAAATTTTTCACTCTAGTTGTTGCATTTTAAAACTTAGATGTCTCAAATATTTTTTCCTTATATGTTTCCCTTTTTTCACTTTTTATCCAATATGAAACTTTTCCACATGTGGTGTAAGGACCACATTGTCCAATTATGGCCCCTATACTAAGGACAGATAGTGGAGAGGTTTGGTTAATAAGACCTTCTTTGAATGCTTTACTGCCTTGGGTTTGCAATAGATATGGAGGAGATAGAAGGATACCTAATACATTACTTTGAACGATACACAAGCAAGGCGCATCTAGTATTTCTCGGACTACACATTAAAAAAGAGAGCAGGTTCACACTACAGACCTTTTAAAGCGAGAACTTTGAGAAAATAATTAAGCCTTTTCAATATTATCTATTTTGGTTGGGCAATCCACCTCAACTAGTGGCCATTCCTATAGATCATCACTTGGTTCAAGACATTTTGTATAAGACTCACTCGACTTCTAGTTGTAAAAATAGTTTTGGAATGAGATCATCCACATACGTAGCAACAACAAAGGGCACAAGATCCCTAGAAGAGGATTCAAAAACTTTGAAAATTAAATCCTTGGATGTCCCTATGCAATGGGAAGGGTTGCATACGATAACTAATGTTAATTTTGGTTGAGCTCAAGTAATAAGCGTCACCGTTGCCTATGGTTGGACTAGCAAGAAAGAGACCACCCTTGCTTACAATCAAACTAGCATATAATTCCTTGAGCATGTGGTTGACATTCCATGTGTGACATAGTTTCAACGAGGGAAAGGAGATATGTAGCATCCATACTATTTTGGTTATGAGGTGGTTCACGTGATTATTGTTACAAAGTCTTTTTGGGAAAACATCTTAGTCATTTGTAAAGACAAGATAAATGTTGTTAACATTAGTCATAGGTTTCCCTACAGTGCAAAAAGGGATGTATGTGTGCCACATGGCGAGCTGCCATGTAGCAAACAACATGGAATGGGATGCTTCAAATGTCGACTCTTGAAGGTTATGGAGTTCTCTCTCTCTTAAGTCGATTTGAGGCTGCTCAACTCAGACAAATGTTATGCAACATGGATTTCTCTCTTCAACTAGATCCACCCGACAAATATTCCTCAACACAATGAATATTGACTTCATTTCAAAGTTTGGCATTTCAAAAAAAGCTCCTAACCAATCCTTATAGTGGCCCATACTATTATCTATGATCATTAAGGGATGATTAGGAGAGATTCAGTCATTAACAGGCTCTATTTGAACTTAGGTCTATAGTTGATCAAAACACTTGCATATATTAGCATGAATGTGGAATGAATATAGATCCACTAGAGTCCCATGTGCAATGAATGTTAGGTATTCTAGTTAAACTTTCAGTTTCTCTATGGCGTATTTCTTTCTTCTTATACATATAAGAGAAGTAGATGAATTATGGAGCTAGACAACAAACATGATCAAAGTGCTAGATCTAAAGCATGCCATAGTGATAGCATAAGAATCTCAAACAGTTTATAGGCACAGACCGTAATATTCGAGTTCTTGAAGACCCATCCAAATATTCTCAATCTTGTAATATTCTTTTTTCAGTTATGCTAGAGTCTATGCATAACTTAGAAGAATTAGACATTTGCAAACTATTCCATGTCTTCTTAAGGTCTAAGCCACTATTTCATGTCTTCTTAAGGGATATTGAAGATTTGGACTAAGCCACTATCGAGGCATTTCCAAGCTATAGCCTTATCATGCATGCTTAGTCTAATCAATCTATTGACTAATAGGGGACATATGCCTTCAACATATTTCCTAGTAGAATCGATCCTTACTAATTGCCAAATAGTTAAAGGATGATTTATCATTAGTAATTTCCCAATATATTAGGGATGATTACCCAAGCTTAAACCTAGTTTCCTTCTAAAGAACTTGCTTGTCCCAAAGTGTCTAGTCAACTTCAAGCTTTGGTCACCAACCATGTCACTAGTCAATCTTTAATGTCCAACTCCAATAGTTGACTAGTAGGTTTATGTTTGTGTATTAATTTGATAAGTCTAATGAGTCTTATACAAAATGTCTTGTATCTTCATTTCCTATTTTGGTTGGGCAATCCACCTCAACTAGTGGCCATTCCTAAAGATGATTTTTAAAAACCTAATTTTTACATTTTCACATTTTGAATAAAAAATGCCTCATTAAACGTTTTTTAAATTTAAAATTTTCACATTTTAAATTATAAATGTCGTAATTCAAAAAAATAAATAAATTTACAAATGCATTTCAAATTTAGAAATACTTTATAATTATTACAAATTTAAAATGTTAAAATTTCATTTTCACATTTTAAATAAAAAATGTCGTAATTTATAAATTTCAAAAAAACATTAAAATGCATTATAAATTTAGAAATTTTTTATAATTTTCCTTATAAACTAAAATTTAATTAAATTCTACCAAAAAGAAAATGCTACATAAAAAAAACAGAAATATAGAACATTTTCACATTTTGAATAAAAAATGCCTCATTAAACGTTTTTTAAATTTAAAATTTTCACATTTTAAATTATAAATGTCGATATTCAAAAATTTAAAAAAAATTTACAAATGCATTTCAAATTTATAAATATTTTATAATTATTAATATGAACGTTTTTTTATTTACTAAAAAAGCTCTATTTTTTTAAAAAAATTTAATTTTCACATTTTAAATAAAAAATCTCGTAATTCATAAATTTCAGAAAAACATTAAAATGCATTTTATAATTTTTCTTATAAACTAAAATTTAATCAAATTCTACCAAAAAGAAAATGCTACATAAAAAAAAACCCTACCTGGACTCTCCCGCTCCGGATCCGCCGTCCATCTCCATCGATGTCCGTTCGTGGCTCTCCGTCGCTCGCGAAATTCCGTCGAAGTCCGGCAAATCCGAATTCGGTGGACGAGGAGGAGCTCGATCGAGGTTTGTCGGAATGAGGGGGTCGCTCTCCTTTTATAAGAAAAATTAGGGTTTAGCTACCTCGATCGAGGTATTGGCATGCCACGATACATCTCGGCACATCTACCTCGATCGAGGTATTGGCATGCCACGATACCTCGATCGAGGTATTATGACATGCCCATACATCTCGACACATCTACCTCGATCGAGGTATTGGCATGCCACGATACCTCGATCGAGGTATTGTGACATGCCCATTCATCTCGGCACATCTACCTTGATCGAGGTATTGGCATGCCACGATACCTCGATCGAGGTATTGTGACATGCACATTCATCTCGTTACATCCACGTCGATGGAGGTTTTGACATGCCACGATACCTCGATCGTGGTATGTTGGCAGAAGCGCGATGCCAAGTCATGTGCCAACATACCTCGATCGAGGTATGTCATCCGCCCTGTTGGCTGCCCTGTCGGATTGCACATACCTCGATCGAGGTATGCTGGACATGCCACCTGACCTGGTTCGAGGTTGAGCTGGATTGCCACAATACCTCGATCGAGGTAGATGTGGCATGTATAGCTGGCCTGCCAGCAAGCCTCGATCGAGGTAGAGGCTCGGTCCGGTGAAAAAGCGCAGTACCTCGATCGAGGTATTGGCTTGGCTCGGTTGAGAGAAAGAGAGAGGGAGAGAGAGAGAGAGGGAAAATATATTGATGGACAGAAGTGAATTAAGTTAGTGTATTAGTTAGAGACAAGGCGATGATGTGGTTGGAGCCTAAGTGATCTAATCAACCTCTCAAGGAGAGTAAAGGATTATGTATATATGTTTCATGTCATGTGCATTATGGCCATGAGAAGTAACCCGAAGAAGAGCCAGATCCCGTGGATATGGTTGCGATTGCCCGCACATTACTCTGAATCTCGTCCTTGCATTTATTCTTTCTACTTTGGCCACTTCATATCTCTCAATTCACTTCTGCATCTCAAGGCTATTGAGGATACAAAACTTATTGGATTTCTCCATTTGCTCTTCACTCATCTTTTTTTCAATCCCTTTTCCTTGGGGAACCTCGCCAACGATGCGATCATCATCCTTGTTATGCCAAGCTTGCAGCATATCAGGATCCGTGGAATCCATGTTTCCTAAAGAAATACTATTTTTAAAATCTCTTGAAAAACACGCTCGTATAACCTTTAAAAAAATACTACATGAAAGATTGGGAGCTTTTATAAATGCTTTATATCTTTCAATTTTTTACAAAACCATATGTATGGGTGTTTTAGCTAGGAGAAGGGATGATAGATTAGCCAATTTTACAAAGCATTCAATGACGATATATAATATTTATTTCTTGCCAAATACAAACATCCACTAAGTCATATCAAACCATGGTATTAAAACCATAGAGGCTACATTCATACAACATCTTGTTGTACCCGATGCCAAAATAGCATTTTTCAACTTGCTTAATGGCATTCATATAAACAAAAGTACCCAGGTGGTTGCAAATCATCCACTTCTGTGATTCAAGGTCCTGCAAAAAAATAATTTAAAAAATCCATCAAAAGAAATCAAACTAAACTCAGCGCATTGTAATAATCGTAATAAAGCTTTTATCATATTAGAAAGATAACAAAGAAGCCCCTACCAAGTGCATTTAATGCCCCTTTACAAAGTCATTGAATACATTCCAATCATTCTCATCTAAAGTATACTTATTGCTATTACACTCATAGGTGAGGTTTGCCAATGCAATTACGCTCTCAATATTTATCATGTCAAGGTCTGTAAGGTCATATGTGAAGCATCTTGAACCTTTTGCCTTTTGATACCACCCAAGCTGGACTTCTACTCCAAAAGGTCTATCTGAAAGGTTGAACCCTCTTTTATATTCCACATACCCCCCACCAACCTTTCTCCTCATTTTTTGAACTCGTCCAAGGTACCATATAGCTTGTGTTTTCTTTTTTTGCAAAGATCTTGGATTGCATTTCCTTTTGCTTTTCCTTGTTTTGTGTTCTTCATGAAAGAATACGGCACAATCGGAACCTATTCTCGGGGGGGTCACTATGTATAAACCCTCTATATCACGTGCGTTCAAGGCCTATATTTAAAGTCCCTTATCTGTAAAGAATTTCATGAATAAAATGTACCCCTTTTCTATACAAATCTGTAAATTTTTTCCAAAACTATTTTAAATAGTCCCTTATGTATATTTATTTATGTAAATTTTAGAAATAAAAAAAATCCTTCTGTTGAACTCACGTGATAGAGTTACATATGATGAGTGACCCCCCCGAGAACCTATTCCAAATAGGTTCTCATTTGATGTAGCAAGAGGTATATCTTCCTTAGAGTAGTATACTCCTTGGCGAACCCTTGTGAGTCTATCTTTAGAGACTGTGGGATTTCTATTAAGTTGGCTTACCAATGTGGACTTGAAGAGAGTTTTACCATCAATGGTAACAACTGGGCTCACTGCTTCTTGTTCATCTAGGAGAGAATCCACCACATGTCTGATTTCACTTATGGAGGCTTCGTTGTCATTATCATCTATTTCTGACACATGATCTGCTTGACATTGGTCTTCTTCTTCAGAATCAGATTCTTGTGAATATGCATCTGCAAATCCATTTGACCAAGGTTCCATCCACCACTTCATATTCTCACCCTTTGGCTTCATATGCAAACTTTCACACCTTTCTTGAGCACTTTTAAGTCCCTTCTTCAATGCTTCGATGATATTATCATCAGTTGACACACACTCATAGTCCCCTAGATTAGCTTCTCGCATGTTCTCTTTGAGATTCAATTCTCTCCATACATGTTCTTGCTTCTTATGTGCCCTTTTAAATAGAGGACTATCCTCTTTGCATTCAAAGTGTGCAAGCCTATTCATACTACCTGCACTATGTAGCATATCCATCAAGTCATAAGCGCGTTCTTGTCCCACCATGCTTCCAATCTTACTGAAGAAGATTTCAACTGCATTTGAACCTGTAAGATGTAAAGGACACCTTAGGCCTCGACAAAATTCTCTAAAGTACTTGATCAGTAGGACCACAAAATGGCATGAGAGTTGCACATCTAAGAAAGCTTCCTTAGTTATGAAGTTTCTATTCAACATATAGTTGGCATGATGAACAATCCAAGACCTCCAAATTTGAAAGAAAAAAGAGATTTTGCCCGCAAGATAGACTCGATCCACAAGATTCAAATGTGGAGATAAGAAGATGTCGATGTAATCCCCAGCAATTTCAAGATAAGCTTGTGTTCCTAGCATGCTCCTCTCTTTTCTATAAATTCCATTGTTTGCCAATTCTCCCAAGCACCATTGCACTTGTCTACTACATATTCTTTGAGCTCCAGCCCAATTTTGGCGGTCATCTCGCCTAATGTCTCCCTCCCTTAGCATATGCTTGTCGATAGAAAAAGCATCATACACAATAATGACATGATTTAAGGCGATCCAAACATTGCCAATAGCCAATTGACGCTTAGGCTTGTCAAGAACATTGACTAACTTTTTTCCATTATGTAAAAAATCTTGATCATGCAGCCCAAAAACTTAATTTTCTAAAACTTTTGCTGAGAGAGGGCATCCATCCCATTTTATCCCAAATCTACTACCTCTTTTATCTAGATAATCGGAGATCATCAATGTTCTTCGTCGACTATCACCATCAGATGCATGTCCAATAATTGGACCAACCGTGGTCTTTAGCTTCTCATTCCATAAGTTTAAAATAGCATCCTATTGCTTGCGGACAAAACTTGCATCAAATCGGCTGCAAGTGCAATGAAGTGCAAGAACCAAGCGTGGGAGTGCATCATGCAATGGATTGGCAAGAAAAACTCTTGCACGTCCACCAATGACACAATTTTGAAATGCATCAATAATCTGATCATATCCTTTTTGTCCTTCTCCCACTTTGATCATGCATGTGGTCATGCACTCATGATCATCTACTTTATATCCATCAAAACCCACAAGCATGTCATCCTTTGGATTCCACCTACAAGCAATAATAAGCACAAGTCTATAAGATCACATGCAATCCTCTTGCATTCAAAAACAAGATTTAGATTATGAAAATAATTTAGAGAAAAAGGAGGTTACCTTATCCGCTTCTTTATTGCAGTTTCATCTTCCACTATGATGAAGGGAATCCTTGACATGATTCCATGCTTTTCTTTTTCTTTTTCATAAATTTCAGTGATTGCATCAAAAAGATATCCATGTATACCAGGTACAAACTGAGTAGCAAGTCTTTGCCCTCGCTTTGTCGTTGATAAAGAAGGTCCATTGAGGTTGGAACTCAAGAAGTCATGTAACCTTGGACCTCCCCACATCCTTGCAACCTCAAATATTGCCTTTGTGTTCTCACTATATCTTTGTCCAGCACTTGACTTGATTATGTTTGTGGCAACATCTTGTAGAAAGTCCCATAAGGCAACTTTACCACCAAACTTTTCCAATCTATGGGCTTCGATTATGTTGTTGCAAAATCGTTTTACATCCTTTCGATTGAGAGACTCTATGCTAGCTTCTCTTAAAGTGCGGACTCTTACTGAAAGAATGGCAACCTGAGACTTTGTCCACCATAGTTGCTTAGAAAGGTCTCTTACTCGTCTTTTAGCAAAAAGAGTTGCATTTCTAAGCTCACTCTTTGTAAGATAATCTAGCCTTCTTCCACAACCGGTACCCCTATCTCCTCTCTTATTCTCAACCTTCTCTTCTCTATACAATCTCATTCTAAAGTAAGCAAGTTTAACTATCCCCTTGCAATGGTGGCATGTAAAGTCTTTAAATGGTTGCCCATCTTGTGAAATGCATATGCAACTTATGTGACGAAAGCATCCATCCACATGAATATCAGTACATCCATTATTTAATGTCGCCTTAACATGACGCTCTATAAACCAATACTTCCCACCACATTGATCATCTAAGAAAGGCTTTACCTTGACATACTTGTTACCTACTTTGACCTCATGGCTCCAAAGGCCCCAACATAGCAAGTCAAAATTTACAAAAGAAGATTCATTTTCTCTATTAAAACTTGAATCAACAGAGAAAGCACTCGTACTTGGGCTTCTAGTTTTTGTTGAAACCAAAAAGTTGCTAAGAGATCTTTGCTTTGGATCATGCTCCTTATCCTTTCGAGGACGCCCTCGCAAGCCAGTGAGTGCTACCTTTGGATTTTCATCTTTTCTCATGAGCGACTTGATATGAGAGTTTGACTTTGTGTGTTCATTGAGAACCATGTACAAATCTGATCTTGGAGGACATAAACGCAACCATGCATCATCATATTTGCATCGCACCTACCAAGCTTTTGTTCTTAAAATCATGTATTGTAGCTCAACAACCTCAAAATCCCAACCTATTGAAACGATAGGAGATGAGTAAGAGACTTAATGTAAGAAGATGGCAAATACTAATTGAGGAATAAAGGAACAAATAATACCTTCATTTGTGGACATAAAAGATTTCATCTTCTCTATCGCATCTTCTATCTCTCTTTTGTCATCCTTTGTCGGTTGATGCACTACTTTGGGCATATCTTCTTTTCGTAGTCCTCGAGCAACCATATACTTGAGCTCATGCTTTTTACTTTCCAATATGTGAAATCTCATGAAGTTAGAGAAGCAATTGTATGCTACATGCTTGCCTTCTATCAATCCTTTACCATAAAGTTCATTACACTCATGACACCAAATTCGCACATGGGGCACCCCATTGAAGTCCTCAGAATGCAACTCAAACTTATCATCCCTTGACACTACCATTTCCTTTAGCTTTGATCTAACTCTATCAGATTCACGTTGCCAACATTCAAGAATAGTTGGGCTTAGTAATCTACTAGAAAGCTTTGAAGACATGTGCACTTGGGCATCAAGATTTATGTCATCAGCTAGTTGAGTGCAATGTCTTTTACATGGATAAGGAGTTTCCTCTATGCGGCATAGACTTCTCTTGATGTGCACTAAGAGTTGATCATTGATTGTCCATCGTTCCTCTTGCCGTTTGGTTATTATATATTCGTCCTCAACAAACTCAAAGGGTTCCAATAGAAGCTCATCACCTTCAATTTGTTCACGAACATGAGAGAATGTGGGATGACCTGTGTCTCTTGTCACCCTAACAACACCTAATTCCTCCTTATTATCATAGTCAATCACTTGAATCCTGAAAAAAGATGCCATGATAGGAGACCGATGTACTTCAAAATAAAATGAGAACCTTAATTATAACCCCCCTCCACCTGTGTGTGCATGACCTGCAAAATTTAGATTGCCAATTTGTGCATAACTGGTGAGTTTAAATTTAATCATTATAATAAAAATTTGTATGCATGACTCATGGGTTTGAGTTTAACCATAATAAACACAAACTCTTCCCAAATTAATACACAATTCTAATACACAAATATAAAATTTTGAAAAAAAATAAAAATACATTCTAAGACACTTTACACTTTATTAAATTCAAATACTATAAACACATATACTAGTATTCAAAATGCAAGAAGTTACAGCACGAAGATAAAAATTTGAGAATTTAAAAAATATATATATTATAGTACTTTATTAAATTCAAATAGTATAGATGCATATACTAGTATTCAAAATGCATTGAAAGAGTAACATTATAGTTTATAAACATAATTGTCCAAGAGTAGCTTTATAATAAAATAGGATTAATAAAACTGAGGCATCATCTCAACTGCAGGCCGCAAACATGCATGGGGTTGAGTGTTAAATCTTGCTAGTCGATTATTCATCTCGGCCAGTGTCATTCTATTTTGTTTTTCCACAAACATATAGTTAGTTGCATTGAAATAAATCTGCCGCAACTTGCCACTCCATGCTGACTGTTTTGTGTAATCCTCTTTGAAGTAGTATTCCTTACACCCCTTGTAAAAATTAATAACCTCTTTAATCATGTATCCCATGGCAAACACATCTGATTCTTTACTGTAAGCATTGGTGTTCTCAGGGTCGATTATTTCTGGAGCTTGCCAACGATTTTGTCTTATTGCTGTACTCTTCTTGATCTTATAAGTCACATCATCCATATCTGGAGTACGCTTCACAAAATTAACAGCTTCTCTTGATTCACTGTATCGAAGTAGCAATCCCCAATCAATGATGCCAACCCGTGGACTATGATTCTTGGTAAAATCTAGCATGAAATTGAAAGGGTGTAGATCACAATGTATAATGCCTTCTTGGTGTACAGCTGCTAATGCATCAACCAATGCGTGTATGATGTCTGGGGTAGCTTCCACAAATGCCTTTAATCTCGTAAGATGTACATCACTTAGTATTGGATCTGGTTCTCTCCTAGTGACTCCATTGCCTTTCAAGCATAACACTTGCTTTCTGAAAGTCCCTTTCTCAAAGGGTAGCTGCATCATCATGTCTCCAATACTCCCTCCATTGAAGTATGGAAAAATGTTGATCCAAGGCAAGCTTCTAGTAAATCCTATGCATCTGACAATACCTGGATGTAAGATTTGCATTCCATATTCTTTGTCAAATGACTTTAAGGTGTGAGATATGTTCCCTTTGTAGCGCTTCGCCGCATAAGTAATACTTCGAGGAAAGAAAGAGATGCCATTAAAAGTGACTTTAAAGCATACTCCAAATGAGCCAGCACCAAGATTCTCACCCTCCTCTATAGCCTCATGGGGGATACCTAACACAATTGAACAATCACCATTCCTAAATGAATGTGCTTTGTGAGAAGCATCCCCGCGACTACCGTCAATAGCTAACCATGCCTCAGAAGTTGGATCACATGAATGTTTTGATTGCTCATATCGCACTCTCTTCGAAATAGTGAAATGTGAATCTATGTCTTTTGCCCTCTTGCTTCTACCCTTCTCCTCTTTCCACTTCAAATCCCAAAAACCTAATTTTTCCATGTCAATATTAGGAGGCACGTCATCTCGCAAGTCTTCTGCACATTTCTTCATATTTCCTATGATGCTATTGATCATGTGATGTACTCCACCTTCATTCATTTCACTCTTGGGCAACGTCTCTCCCATTGTGTTGGCTATGACCTCATTGTACAAACACTCTATCCGTATTGCATTGCTAGTTATGTCTATTATTTGCTCCTTGCTCATCTTACTTATCCCTATACAAAGATGCCGCCTAATGACTTTGAGCCAATTTTTCCTTTGCTCTGCTTGCATCTTTTCACAAAAGGATTTTTGGCAAAACATGCATGAAAAAACCAAGTATTGAGAGAGAATCTAAAATATATTCATATTTTAAATAATCAATGAACACAAAGTTAATTACAATAAAGAACACAACGAACTCCATTCTTATGAAATTTGCATCATGCTTACATGGGCCTACCATTTGAATGTGTGGAGAAGTGTGTGTTAGACACTTGATAATCAACATTGGAAGAGTATTTCAAATAATATCCAATGGTTGATGACCCACAATTGATTAAAGATAAGATTCAACTTAGAATCCTTATACATAAGCAGCTTTCAAAGACCCCATGGATAGGCATGAATCAAAGACACAAATATCATTGGCTCTAGCATTGTTACCTTAGATGTATGAGCATGAATCTCAGATGTATATTTATTGGAAAGTTTACAACCTCTACACACTAGCATTTATGCAATGGTCCCCTACGTTGATATCTAATAGTCATGTAATATCAAGAATAAAGAAGTTATGACATTGACATACTATATGAAAAGACGACACTACATCGAACATACGTGAAGAAGAAACCCCCCCCCAAAAAAAGCTTATCAACTTATCGAAAATTTGCCAACAGATGGGTTATTGAGCAGAGAAAGAAAAGCTATCATACCTTTATTTCAATTATAGTTTTGATTTTGGATTGCTAACCAGGCACAAAGGGAACAGAGAGTCTCCTTGGTGACCTGCACAAATCCAAAGGACAATTAATAGAAATCCTCTTAGTAGAAGGCAAGCTATAAACTCCAGTTGAAAACTCCAGTTGAGTCGTTCCCAAAACTGCCTTTTCGAGACGCAGTGCCTTATGAACAAACTTATTAGAGAGCTTATGTAAGGTAAAGGGGAAGGAGAAAGCGTAAGGGAGGGAAGAAAGAAGGGCAAAGGGGGGGGGGATAAAGAGACGAAAGAAGGCAGCATAGGGCTTGCCCTTCTCTTTGTTGAGCCTAGTCTACAGATTTCCGAGGATGGGTGGTTCAATGCTTGCAACTCTCAAGAGTGCCATTCTATCCCGAGTCAGAGGCAAAAATTTGAACACCAAAAGGCCAGGCCCCGCATGGAACTCACTCAACAACGATCTCATGAGCTTTGAATAGCCTAGAGCAATGTGGAGTCTGCATGAACCCTACAGCAAAAGAGGAGGCTGAATAGCAAAACACAACAAACAGTAAATCCTCTCCTAGCTGAATTGTGATTCATCTTGGTTCTCCTGCTACTGGGTGTTGACACAATTTGGTCACTCTTGCGTACAAACCCAACCTATGATTACTATTTACTCGCTCCTAGCCTGAAAATATCCTAGAAATCCCCTTGCTTCATATGTAGGGTAGCAGGCCTTTTGCAGCTTTCATCTTGAAGCCCTTCCACTAATTGGCTGCCGATGGGAGCTACTCATGTGTTTTGGACTAATGAAACATCTTGAACATAGCAATGTTCTAGATTCACTTTCAATTATTTTTGTGAAAGAGTACTGATGCCAACTATGTACTTACCTGTCAGTTTAATTGAGCTTTTCGGGAAGTCTTTTAAAAAATAGTATAGGGTGCCTTTCAAGAACTACCTTGAACGAATATTTACCTAGAACTATTTACTTTCCTGATTGTCAAAGGTGGAGGTGTACAGCCGATGTTACAAGGTGTCTCCATTTGTTATTCAAGGAACTGGAGTAGGTAATGACACAACTGTTGCTAGCGTCCTTGCTGATATACTGGATTTGCAGGACCTGTTCTAGAAGTTATTTCGTCTGCAGTAAAAGGATTAGCAAGATGCTGCGTTGGTTGACTGAATCTGTGATTTGGATGGAATTTTAGATCTGTGTTGATCAACCAGAACTTGAAGAAGATGAGGGAGGAGAAGACGATGCCAATGTACAAGCATCAGGACTAGCTTTGCAGCAGTAGAGATTTGTATACAATTTTTAATTATCGGCAGAAGCAAAGACTTAGCGCAGGCCCCGCATGGAACTCACTCAACAACGATATTTGCTAGGCATATTGAGGGCACCAGACGTCGACAAGGTTCCACCCAAGAACTGTTGGGATATCTCAAGGTGTATGCCTCAGGCACACCTTATGTTTCTATGTGTGAGTGCTAGAGGCACAGTTAGGTGCCCACAAGCACAGTTAGGTGGTGGAAGAGCCACATAGGATGATTGAGAGAATCTAGGAGCAGATTGAGGAGATGATTGTGGAGCTCTGAAGTCATCAGTGATGTCAGTGAGCATGTATGAGGTGCCTACTTAAGGACCTCACTCTTCTTCATTCTACAAGCAAGTAATGGAAGTATTCTGAGTTTGTGTCCACTCTACTCTTTCCTTTCAGTGTTCCAACATGGTATCAGAGCCCTTTGATCCCCCTTGAGCCCATTTCTGCCACATCATCCCAATATGTACCATGGGATAATCCAGTAATATTGCGATATGCCTTATTGCAAATCCTTTTTCCATTTACGAAAGCTTTTACCTTTTGTCTTGAACTTAGCCTTTTATTGCCATTCTGAAGAAAGCAAGAGAGACTTGTGAGAAGGTATTCATTTCTTTCGCTTCCTCTTCTTTGCCACACGTGTCCTCTACATTCCCTGATGTCTGCAAGATCAATGAAGCGCATACATCTTCGCTTGCAACATAGATATCCCAATGCATTTAACATGTTCTCCTCCTTCATTACTCTCTTCCTCTTTGGTTGCTTTTGTGGATCTGCCTGGATTCTCTTTCTCTTCATGCATATGTATGACCGTTTTCGTTCCTCGTGCACGTTGTTATCTATATTTATGCACTTCTTCTCCTCACATTTGTTTGTCACCAAGCATCCATGATTGGTCATTGCATCCTTGTTCATATCACAATCAAAGTTATCGGATGGGTGTGACTCTTTGACAACATTTTAATACCACCTAGGTTGAGGTATAGGAAAAGTATTATGCCCATCGGATATGCTTTGCATGGTCGATCGAGCATTAAATACCATTTTTGCCTTAGTGCCATGCACATCCGTAAAAAAACACGCTGCTAGGTGTGTTATCCGATCAAGCACTTATGCGATGGGGATGCCACTTTGCATGTAAGTCAATTTCACCTAGTTGAAGGTGTGTGCAAAGTATTGTGCCTATCGGATATGCTTTGCATTGTCGATCAAGAATAACACACCGTTTTTGCCGTAGTGTCATGCACAACCATATAAAAACACGGCCATAGGTGTGTTATTCAAATAAGTACTTATCAGATGGGGGGTCCACTTTGCACGCAAGTCCGTTTTAGCTACGTTGAGGTGCGTGCAAAGTATTGTCACCATCGGATATGATTTTCATGGTCGATCACGCATTATACACCATTTTTTCCCTAATGATATGCACATCTGCAAAAAAACACGCCATTAGGTGTGTTATCTGACCAAGTACTTATCGGATGGGTGTGCCTCATTGAGAACATTTCAATACCACCCAAGCTGAGGTGTACAAAAAGTTTTGTGCCCATTGGATATCCTTTGCATGGTTGATCGAGCATTAAATACTATTTTTGCTCTAGTGTCATGCACATCCGTCAAAAAACACAGTGCTAGGTATGTTATCCGATCAAGCACTTATGGGATGGGCGTGCCACTTTGCATGTAAGTAGATTACACCTGGTTGAAGGTGTGTGCAAAGTATTGTGCCCATAGGATATGCTTTGCATTGTCGATCAAGCATAAAACACCGTTTTTGCCTTGGTGTCATGCACAACCATGAAAAACACGGTCCTAGGTGTATTATTCAAACTAGTACTTATCAGATGGGGGCTCCAGTTTGCACACAAGTCCGTTTCAACTAGGTTGAGGTGTGTGCAAAGTATTGTCACCATCGGATATGATTTGCATGGTCGATCACGCATTATACACCGTTTTTTCCCTAATGGTATGCACATCCGCAAAAAAACACGCCCTTAGGTATGTTATCTGACCAAGTACTTATCGGATGGGTGTTCCTCTTTGAAAAAATTTTAATACCACCTAAGTTGAGGTATAGGAAAAGTATTATGCCCATCGGATATGCTTTGCATGGTCGATCGAGCATTAAATACCATTTTTGCCTTAGTGCCATGCACATCCGTAAAAAAACACGCTGCTAGGTGTGTTATCCGATCAAGCACTTATGCGATGGGAATGCCACTTTGCATGTAAGTCAATTGTACCTAGTTGAAGGTGTGTGCAAAGTATCGTGCCAATCGGATATGCTTTGCATGGTCGATCGAACATTAAATACCATTTTTGCCTTAGTGCCATGCACATCCGTAAAAAAACACACTGCTACATGTGTTATCTGATCAAGCACTTATGCGATGGGCATGCCACTTTGCATGTAAGTCAATTACACCTAGTTGAAGGTGTGTGCAAATTATTGTGCCCATGGGATATGCTTTGCATGGTCGATCGAGCATTAAATACTATTTTTGCTCTAGTGTCATGCACATCCGTAAAAAAACACGCTGATAGGTATGTTATCCAATCAAGCACTTATGGGATGGGCGTGCCACTTTGCATGTAAGTCAATTCCACCTAGTTAAAGGTGTGTGCAAAGTATCGTGCCCATCGTATATGCTTTGCATGGTCGATCGAGCATTAAATACCATTTCTGCCTTAGTACCATGCACATCCGTAAAGAAACACGCTGCTAGGTGTGTTATCTGATCAAGCACTTATGCGATGGGCGTGCCACTTTGCATGTAAGTCAATTCCACCTAGTTGAAGGTGTGTGCAAAGTATTGTGCCCATCGAATATGCTTTGCATTGTCGACCAAGCATAAAACATCGTTTTTGCCTTGGTGTCATGCACAACCATGAAAAAACACGGTCCTAGGTGTGTTATTCAAACTAGTACTTATCGGATGGGGGGTCTAGTTTGCACGCAAGTCCGTTTCAACTAGGTTGAGATGTGTGCAAATTATTTTCACCATCGGATATGATTTGCATGGTCGATCACGCATTATACACCGTTTTTTCCCTAGTGGTATGCACATCTGCAAAAAAACACGCCCTTAGGTATGTTAGCTGACGAAATACTTATTGGATGGGTGTGCCTCTTTGACAACAATTTAATACCACCTAGGTTGAGGTATAGGAAAAGTATTATGCCCATCGGATATGCTTTGCATGGTCGATCGAGCATTAAATACCATTTTTGCCTTAGTGCCATGCACATCCGTAAAAAAACACACTGCTAGGTGTGTTATCCGATCAAGCACTTATGCGATGGGAATGCCACTTTGCATGTAAGTCAATTCCACCTGGTTGAAGGTGTGTGCAAAGTATCGTGCCCATCGGATATTCTTTGCATTGTCGATCAAGCATAACACACCGTTTCTGCCTTAGTGTCATGCACAACCATAGAAAAACACGGCCATAGGTGTGTTATTCAAATTTAAGTACTTATCAGATGGGGGCTCCACTTTGCACGCAAGTCCGTTTTAACTACTTTGAGGTGCGTACAAAGTATTGTCACCATCGGATATGATTTGCATGGTCGATTACGCATTATACACCATTTTTTCCCTAATGATATGCACATCCGCAAAAAAACACGCCATTAGGTGTGTTATCTGACCAATTACTTATCGGATGGGTGTGCCTCATTGAGAACATTTCAATACCACCTAGGTTGAGGCGTACGAAAAGTTTTGTGCCCATCGTATATCCTTTGCATGGTCGATCGAGCATTAAATTCTATTTTTGCTCTAATGTCATGCACATCCGTCAAAAAACACGCTGCTAGGTATGTTATCCGATCAAACACTTATGGGATGGGCGTGCCACTTTGCATGTAAGTCGATTTCACCTAGTTGAAGGTGTGTGCAAAGTATTGTGCCCATCGGATATGCTTTGCATTGTCGATCAAGCATAAAACACCGTTTTTGCCTTGGTGTCATGCACAACCATGAAAAAACACGGTCCTAGGTGTATTATTCAAACTAGTACTTATCGTATGGGGGCTCCAGTTTGCACGCAAGTCCATTTCCACTAGGTTGAGGTGTGTGCAAAGTATTGTCACCATCGGATATGATTTGCATGGTCGATCACGCATTATACACCGTTTTTTCCCTAGTGGAATGCACATCCGCAAAAAAACACGCCCTTGGGTATGTTATCTGACCAAGTACTTATTGGATGGGTGTGTCTCTTTGACAAAATTTCAATACCACCTAGGTTGAGGTATAGGAAAAGTATTATGCCCATCGGATATGCTTTGCATGGTCGATCGAGCATTAAATACCATTTTTGCCTTAGTGCCATGCACATCCGTAAAAAAACACGCTGCTAGGTGTGTTATCCGATCAAGCACTTATGCGATGGGAATGCCACTTTGCATGTAAGTCAATTCCACCTAATTGAAGGTGTGTGCAAAGTATCGTGCCCATCGGATATGCTTTGCATGGTGGATCGAGCATTAAATTCCATTTTTGCCTTAGTGCCGTGCACATCCGTAAAAAAACACACTGCTACGTGTGTTATCTGATCAAGCAGTTATGCGATGGGCGTGCCACTTTGCATGTAAGTCAATTTCACATAGTTGAAGGTGTGTGCAAAGTATCGTGCCCATCGGATATGCTTTGCATTGTCGATCAAGCATAACACACTGTTTTTGCCTTAGTGTCATGCACAACCATATAAAAACACGGCCATAGGTGTGTTATTCAAATAAGTACTTATCAGATGGGGGCTCCAGTTTGCACGCAAGTCCTTTTTAACTACGTTGAGGTGCGTGCAAAGTATTGTCACCATCGGATATGATTTGCATGGTCGATCACGCATTATACACCATTTTTTCCCTAATGATATGCACATCCGCAAAAAAACACGCCATTAGGTGTGTTATCTAACCAAGTACTTATCGGATGGGTGTGCCTCATTGAGAACATTTCAATACCACCTAGGTTGAGGCGTACGAAAAGTTTTGTGCCCATCGGATATCCTTTGCATGGTCGATCGAGCATTAAATACTATTTTTACTCTAGTGTCATGCACATCCGTCAAAAAACACGCTGCTAGGTATGTTATCCGATCAACCACTTATGGGATGGGCGTGCCACTTTGCATGTAAGTCGATTCTACCTATTTGAAGGTGTGTGCAAAGTATTGTGCCCATCGGATATGCTTTGCATTTTTTATCAAGCATAAAACACCATTGTTGCCTTAGTGTCATGCACAATCGTCAAAAAACACGATCGTAGGTGTATTTTTCAAACAAGTACTTATCGGATGGGGATGCCACTTTGCACACAAGTCAATACTGCCTAGTTTGAGGAACGTGTAAAGTCTTGTGTCCATTGGATATGCTTTGCATAGTCGGTCTCACATGATACACCATTTTGTTGCTAGTGTTATGCACAATCGTCATAAAATACGTTTGGAGGTGTGGTATCCGAACAAGTACTTATGAGATGGGTGCACCACTTTGTATGCAAGTCAATAAGACCTAGGTTGAGGCGTGTACAAAGTTTTGTGCCCATCGGAGAAATGTAGATGCAATAATATTAGAAAATTCTCGGTATATGTATATGTGTGTGTGTGTGGCAAACAATTTTGACACAAAGTAAACACCTAGTGCACAAATTATGCACTTCATACCTTGAGTAAATAAGCTTGTTGATGAGGATAAATATGCCCTTGAATAAAAGCACAGTTGTTGTATGACCACAATAGGATCGCTTTGACACCTGTGATTTTGCCCATATGTAAGTTTACAAATAGTATAAAAAATCATATAATAATATATTAATAGTTTGCAAATGTATAGCAAGTGAGTAATGGGAAGTGGAAGTGGGAATGAGGAGGGAGGAGTGGAATATGATAGGGAAGTAATAAGGGTGTATGATAATAAGTATAAAAAATAGTATAATAATATATTAATAGTTTTCAAATGGCAAGTGAGTAATGGGAAGTGGAAGTGAGAGTGGGGAGGGAAGAATGGAATGGGAGAGGGAAAGGTAATAGGGGAGTAGGCTAATAAGGTAGTGAAATGAGTGAGGGAGTTAATAGGGGATGAAAAAGAGGAGGGTGAGATGGGGAAATATGGGATTTTGGGAAATGGGAGGAGTATGGGACGTGGTGGAAATGTGGGATGGGAGTGGTGGCAATGGGGAGGAAGAAGAAATGGATGGATGGGAGGAGGGCTAATGGATGAGGGATGGGGGTCCAATAGGAGAGGGGGAGTAATGGGAGCCAATGGGAGAGGAGATAAAAAATGAAAAGCCAATAGGAGAGAGGGGAGGAATGGAAAGCCAATAGGAGAGGAGGAGGAAAACCTAATTTTTCTTATATATAGTCTTCCTTCTTCATTCATTCTCCCCTCATTTCATTCACTGAAGCAAGAAAGCAAGAAAGCAAGGACGATCAAGAGAGCAAGGAAGGAAGAGCAAGAAAGCAAGAAAGAGCAAACTTACAAACTCTTTCCAGGTACTTGCAAATTTTTTTGATTTATTTTTCTAGTTTCTTTTTTAAAATTTGAAGAGAGAGAAACTAGAGAGAGAAAGGTTCAGGGGAGGAGAAGAAGAGGATGGAGGGAAGGGAGGAGGAAGGGAGGCAGAGGGTGGAGCTGAGTAGAGGAAGGAAAGGAGGAGGGAGGGGGGGGAAGGGAGACTGTGTCTCCCATGGAAGGAGGAAGGGGGGAGGGGGAAGGGGGGGCTGGCGGCCTGGAGGGGAGGAAGGGGGCTGGCGGCAGCAGCCGCCAGCTCGGGGGCCAAGAGGGAGGTGGGTGGGAGGGAGGGCTGGGAGGGAAGCGGGTGGGAGGGGGGGCTGGCGCGGTGGGTGGGAGGGAGGGCTGGGAGGGAAGCCGGTGGGAGGGGGGGCTGGCGGCCGCGCCGCCAGCTCGGGAGCGGGGAGGGGGTTGTGTGGGAGGGGTGAGAGGGGTAGGAGGAGCGGTTGGCGGCCGCGGCCGCCAGCTCGGGGGCAGGGCGAGGAGGGAGGTGGGTGGGAGGGAAGGGGATGGGAGCGAAGGGGGTGGGAGGGGGGGCTGGCGGCCGGGGCCGCCAGCTCGGGGGCGGGGAGGGGGTTGGCAACTCGGGGGCGGGGAGGGGGTTGGGTGGGAGCGGCTGAGAGGGGGGGGCTGGCGGCCGCGAGCCCGGAGGAAGGGGGGGTGTGGGGAAGAGGGAGGGGGAGGGCTGGGGGGTAGCGAAGGGGGGGAGGGTGAAGAGGGGGGGGGGCTGGCGGCCGCGGCCGCCAGCCCGGGGAGGGGTTGGGTGGGAGGAAAGGGGGTGAGAGGAGGGGGGGGCCTGGCGGCCGCGACTACCAGCCCGGGGAGGGGGTTGGGTGGGAGGGGCTGAGAGGGGGGGGCTGGCGGCCGCGGCCGCCAGCTCGGGGGCGGGGAGGGGGGTGGGTGGGGGGTGGTGGGAGGGGTTGAGAGGGGGGGCTGGCGGCCGCGGCCGCTAGCCCGAGGGAAGGGGGGCGTGGGGAAGAGGGAGGGGGAGGGCTGGGGGGTCGCGAAGGGGGGGAGGGTGAAGAGGGGGGGGTTGGGTGGGAGGAAAGGGAGTGGGAGGGGTTGAGAGGAGGGGGGGCTGGCGGCTGCGGCCGCCAGCCCGGGGGAAGGGGGGGTGGGAAAGGGGGGCAGGGCTGGGGGGTCGCGAAGGGGGGGGGAGGGCTGAGAGGGGGGGAAAGGGGTGGGAAGGGTTGAGAGGAGGGGGGGCTGGCGGTTGCGGCCACCAGCCGAGGGTGGGCTGGGGGGGTCTCGAAGGGAGGGGGGGGACGGCTGAGAGGGTGGGAAGGGGGTGCGAGGGGTTGAGAGGAGGGGGGGAGGGGGGGTAGGGCTCGGGGGCTGGGGGGTCACGAAGGGGGGGGTGGGGAAGGGGGGAGCGCTGAGAGGGGGAGGGGGAAGGGTGAAGAAGGGGGGAGCGCTGAGAGGGGGAGGGGGCTGGCGTCCGCGGCCGCCAACCCCCGGGGACAGGGTGGGAGGGGTGAACGGGGTGGGAGCGGTGGGAGGGGTTGAGAGGAGGGGAGGGGGTTGGCGGCCGCGACCGCCAGCCTGGGGAAGGGTGGGTGGGAAAGGGGGGAGGGCTCGGCGGGGTCGGGAAGGAGGGGGGGGAGGGTTGAGAGGGCAAGGGGGTGGGAGGGGTTGAGAGGAGGGGAGGGGGTTGGCGGCCGTGGCCGCCAGCTCGGGGGGAAAGGGAGGGAGGGCTCGGGGGGGTCACCAAGGAGGGGGGGGAGGGTTGAGAGGGGGGCAAGGGGGTGGGAGGGGTTGAGAGGAGGGGGGGGGCTGGCGACCGTGGCCGCCAGCCCGGGGGGAAAGGGAGGGAGGGCTCGGTGGGGTCGCCAAGGAGGGGGGGGGAGGGTTGAGAGGGGGGCAAGGGGGTGGAAGGGGTTGAGAGGAGGGGGGGGGGCTGGCGGCCGCGGCCGCCAGCCCGGGGAAGGGGGAGTGGGGAAGAGGGTGGGAGGGTTGGGGGGGTCGCGAAGGGGGGTGGGGAAAAGGGGGGAGGTTTGAAAGGGGGTAGGGGGAAAAAGGGGTAGGGGAGGAAGGGGTTAGGCGACGGGAGAGGGGGAAGGGTAGCGGGAGGGGAGGGGTCGACGGGGGGATTTTGGGGGAAGGAGGGGGGGGAGGGGAAGGGATGGGTCGAGGGAGGAGTTTTGGCGGCGGAGGGAGGGGAGGGAAGGGGAAGGGAGGAGAGGGCTGGGTCGAGGGATGGATGGAGGGAGGGAGGGAGGGAGGGAGGGGAGAGGAAGGAGAGAGAGGAGAGAGAGAGGGAGAGGAGAGGAGGGAGCAGAAGGAGAGAGAGGGGAGAGGAGGATTTGACTTACTATCACGAGCAAGAATGACAAATAAGATTTGACTTACGAGAAGAATGAAAAGGACTTACGAGAAGAATGAAAAGGACTTACGAGAATCGAGAAGAATGTTGAAGAAAGTATCAAGAAGAATGTTGAACACAAATTTGAATTCAAAAGGAACGTATGAGAAGAAAGTATAGAAGAAAGTATAAGAAGAATGTTGAACACAAATTTGAATTCAAATTTCCCTCTCTTTTTTGAAAATTCAAATTTATGCGTAGGAGGAGTGGGCTAGTTTTAACTCTCTCCTCATTTCATTGAAGCAACCAAGAGCGGAAGAGAAAGGATAAGCGGAGCCTTACTTTTTTCACTTTTTCCAGGTACTTGCATTCTTTTTTATTCGTCTTGTAATTCTTTTTCTTTACTTACAATTCTTTTCAATTAGTTTCTTGTTAAGGTTTTTGAGTTCTATTTCTTAAAATTCGTATTGTAATTCTTTTTCTTTACTTATAATTCTTTTTCAATTAGTTTATTCTTAAAGTTTTTGAGGAGGGTGGTCTTTTAGAAGGCATTACAATTCTTTTTAAATTAGTTTCTTATTTGAGTTTTTGAGTTCTATTTTAATTAGCTTTTTATTTATATTTGAGTTTGTAAATTTGAGAAATGTGAGAATAGGGAGGGAGGGAAAGAGAGAAATTAAGAGAGAGAAGAGGGGCTCCTTAAATGAGAGAGGAGAGGGAGAGAGGGAGAGAGAGAGAGAGATTCACACAGAGAAGAGGGGCTCCTTAAATGAGAGAGAAGAGTAGGGAGGGAAAGAAAGAGAGAGGAGAGAGGGGGAGAAAGATTAAGAGAGAGAAGCGGGTCTCTTGGGGGCCGTGGCTGCTTGAGGGAGGGAGAGAGTAGGGAGAGAGAGGGAGAGAGAGAGAAAGAGAGAGAGGGAGAGAGAGAAAGAGGGAGAGAGGGAAAGAGAGAGGGAGGGAGAGAGAGAGAGAGAGAGATGTTTATCAGAATGAAACGTGGCGAGAGGAGAGAGGAAAAGAGAGAGAGAGAGAGAAGAGAAGAGGGAGACTTAGGGAGAGAGAAAGAGAGAGAGAGAGAGAGAGAGAGAGAGAGAGAGAGAGAGAGAAAGAGAGAGAGGGAGAGAGAGGGAGAGAGAGAGAGAGGAATGAAACTTCTGTGCTAGAGGGAGGGAGAGGGAGAGAGAGAATAAGTGGGATGAGGATAGAGAGAAAAATACTTAAGAGTTGTCAGAGAGAGAGAGAGAGATTAAGAGAGAGAATGAGGTGTCTTGACTATGGCTACAAAGAGATTTAGGAGTCGAGAGAGAGAGAGAGAGAGAGAGAGAAAGTAAAGAGAGTTTTATATATTTACATCTTTTATATTATACTTTTAAAAAATTATAAAAGAGTGAATTTATGGTTTGTTTTGAAGGTGAGATAATATTTTTATATATATTCATCTTTTAAATTGAAAAATGTTAACTTTTCTTTAGATACTTGTTCTTCATTTATATCACATGCAGGTTTAGCCTCTACATCACAACCCCTTCTTTTGCATATTGAAGCCTCTTAAACCCCAGCACATTAAAATGAACACAGAAAAAGAAATTATTTATTGCTTTTCTTCGCTTCGACGGTTGGTTTAGCATAGTTTAGCATAGATTAGATTGCCTTAGAGGAGAGACAATTCTCCAAGTTGCCAATCGAAGCCATGCTCAAATTTTTCTAACTAGTTCCTAATCGTTGTCAGTCCCTTCGCTCACATGTGGTTTAACACTCATAACATGCTATTAAATAAGACCTTTTACCATTTACCAAGGAGTTTATCAGTGGGCAGATTGCATGAGCAGATATCAGTGGACAGATTACATATATCAGTGGACAGATTACATGTCATGGGACATATTGGAGCTTGATGATTATTGGTTATTTTTATTGCATTTGTATAAATATTTAAGCTCCTTTATCGTCATAAAAATCCTTGTAAAGCCTTTTATGCTATTTTTTACATTTATTGTCATATGAAGCGCCTTGTAATAAACCCGCCCATCCCGACCATTCACTAATTAACGAGTATCAGTGGGATGCATAAGTGGATATCATGTGGGCTGCATAAGTGGATATCAGTGGAACAGTTTTTAGTGGATAGATTGCATCAGTTGGGTATCAGTGCACAGATATCAATGGATGGACAGATTACATGAATCTTCACGAAGATTGAAGCTTTATCACTAGACGACATTTTATATTACTTGTAAAGCTTTATTGGCTAATTCTTTTACATTTGTACAAATATTTAAGCCTTGTAAAGCCTTTTAGGCTATTTCCCACATTTATTGCCATATGAAGCCTTGTAAAGCCTTTTGGGCTATTTCCCACATTTATTGTATCAAGGATTGTATATTGTACTTTACTTGTATGTATCTAAATTCTTCATTATCTTTTCTTGTAGGATTATGGAGCAATCAGCTAATGTGATGGCTATCCTAAATGACTCTGAGATCAGAGAATGGGTTTCTGATGTCACTTTGAATTTCAAAGGAAAGGAATATAGCCCCAATGGCTTTGGTAGGTGGACTCGATATCACATGGGTAGAAGAGCTTGGTTTCTTCATCAAAAGGAAAAGAGACTCTTTCTACTTATGTCAAAAAGGAAGTTCAATGGTGTTGAAGATCCATGGGATGCTACTTTCTTCAAAAAAGATATGACTTCAAGCCTTGTAGTAGGCATAATAATTCAGCGAAAAGACACCTTTGTGGATATTTTAACAAAGAGTTCAGATCCTGAAGTTGGCGGTATGCATTTTATTGTGTCAAGGAGAGACGCAAAGACCTTTGTGATGCCTCCTCCTCAACCATCAAAGTTTCCAGAGCTGCAAAGGGCATTGGAGACTCTTTCATATACTTGGGAGCAATTTCCTAGTGTGGTGGCAAAAAGGATGCATGCAAAGATAATGTTTGAATACTTTCAGGATGCAGAATATGCTCCTCATATGCAAGAATCTTCACATGAAGGAGATCAAAAAGCTCAGACTTCGATGCAGGGACAAGAAGAACATGCACACTGTCACAAACCTGTAGAACATGAGCGCAAACTTCTAGAGCCAGAAATGGTGGATGTAACTAAGGATGATGAAAAACAAGCCTTGAGTGCACGGGAATTAGCAAAAATTGAAGAAGATCAAGGTCGATCCACTGCAGTTATGCTAGAAGCTCTTGCTAGCAAACCACGACGTGAAATGCAAAAGGCTAGTACTGCAAGAGCCACAGTTCCAAGCAGTAAGAAAAGACATCGTCCCACTATAGAGAAAGATAATGTGGATGAAAAACGGTCAAAAAAAGAGAAAGATGAAGAAGACTCAGAATCCGAGGCTGAAGATGATCAGGATGAACTCACATCAATAAAAAATCTTAATCTGCATCTTAATGAAGCAGTTACAGATGATGATGTGGGATATATCTGGGGTCAAAGGACGTGGTTTGTGAATGCCAAAGATGTGGAAGCTGTAGCTCTCTTTACTAATAGCCGAAGCCTTGATATATCCTATGCAATGCAAATATACGAGGCTTTGAGAGATGGTAAGAAACCTGTGGCAAGCAATGTGGTCTTGCGCCCAAAATGTTTTGTCCAACCAAAAATAGTTTTCTGGATCAAATAACATTTACAAGGCCTACACATTTCGAGGAAATCTTCAGTCAATTCTTTAAAGACACTCTAAAAAATATTCCACATGAATAAGGCGAAGAGGCACAAGGTGAGAATATGCTAAAGGAAGTAAAGAAGGAATTTCTCCTTCATTGCAGATTCCAGCCCATTGATGGTCAACATTGGGCTTATGCTTGTAATCAGATCGCAAGGGAAGCAAAGGAGGGCAAAAGACTCACTCCAGAACAATTTGTAAAGATAAGCTCATTCCATTATTATCCTGCAACAATCTGTATATTCAAGCATGAGATCAAGTATTTGATTGAGTCCGAAAGACTTAATCATTATGTCCATGGAAAGCGTAAGATATCCTCAACATCAGAGGTCTTACAGAAGGCAAGGGTTATATGGACAACATTTGGTTCTCCAAATCCTGATTTGAAGCGAAAGGTCACAAAAGCAGACACCGACACACTCACAAACTTTTATACTTCTTTGAGTGCAGTTGTGCCTAGGGGAACTCAAGAGCGGGAAGAAAGTATGACAAGCCTCAAGGTGGTGAGGGACAGATATGCCGACTACACTTCTATCATATTTCGTCCTGTTGAAGTGTTCAATGAGATGCTTGAAACGTGCATTGCTTGTGAGCGTGGACAGCTGACCTATGAAGCTCCTTTGTTTATCTCCGGCAAGTCAAAGGTAATGGATAAGAAGGAGTTGACGGCAAGGATGTGGAGGCCTGTAAAGTACTTACCTGATAAGTATGCATCCATGGCAGCACAAAAAATTTTAAAGAAAGAATGGTTTTTTGGAAAAAAAGACAAAGACCACTGCATGGAAGAATGCATCAATGTACAGGTGAGGCGTGATGCAGTGCATAGTGCCATCAAGTATTTGCTGTCAGAGAAACAAATTCCACTTACTCATTGTGACATTGACTATAATGTGGTGAAGCATATAGCTTCTTTGTCAATGCCCAAGGTAAAGCTATGGGCAAATAGGTGGATTAAAAAGGATGAAGATGGGTCGGAAATAGTAACCTCTTATATGAGAAAAGAGATCCCACAACAGGTGGTTGCATATGTGGAAAGATTAATCAGCGAGATAAGAATGCCGATAGATATGCACCAAAGCTTTCAATTCAATGTAGAGGTTACGGCAGAGTCTAGAAAGCTTGTCAACTTCAGGGGAGTCTCAGAAGATGACTTCTTCAAGAATGAGTCAGCATGGGATAAGCCACAACTATTCTTTATCAATGAAGTTTCTAGCGATGATATCCATAACTTCATTGATAGAATAGTATATACCACCATTAGCAAAGTGGCGATTTGCAACATTGTCATTTTTGTTGATAGAAAAGACAAAGAAGCCATGCAGGTTACTCTAGAGCGAGCATATTCATCAGATTTGAAAATCTATAGTGGTGTTTATGCAGCAAAGAGAGGCAAGAGAGAATGTGGCATAGCGATTCAAACTCTTGAATCATTCTTTCTGTGTATGCGGAGTCCCAACCCTGATCACTCCTTACAAAAGAACATAAGAGGGAATTCAAATAATTTGAGATTGATGCTAGAAGAGCAAGATATTCCTAGGTCCATACATTATCAAAAAAACAACTATGGAAGTCCTGCAAAAAGTGGGAGTCTCTTGCTTACCATGATGGAGAATTTGCTGCCGGCAGGTTGGGAGGTCACCTTGTGCAGGATGGTATATTTATTTGAGGATCTCCTAAGAAAAGGCAACTCCACAAATATTATTGAAAATAAGCATTTCATGGCTTATTTCCAGCTTCAAGCAGATCTAACCATAGGCTATGAAAAAGAGATAGACCACAAGGACACCGATGACATGGATGATTACCTTGAAGATCATAATGTCCCAGTTGATGATGATGAAAAGATGGACTTACATGACCCGTTCACAGAGAGGTTGGTGGATGAAGACAAACATGATGATGCCTTCTTTGATAATTATGGCTCGCAGGGTTATGAAAAAAGGCCACTACGACAATACTTAGCGGTATGAACTCTCTATTTCTCAACTAAATACAATTTTTTAAATAAGATTTAAATTTAAAGATAATGAATCTAATCTCTCATATTTGTTTACAGGCAATAGAGGGAGAAGAAATAGATGAAGTCAATACGGAGGCACTCCCTTCTACTTCAACAATGCAACCACCTCTAAATTTGATTGAAAAATCAAATTTAGCTGCATTGGATAAAATGGAGAGCTCATTTGAAGTTAGGATCGTTTTGAAACGAGAACCTCAGTATTTAAGCTTTGGTAGAGAGGAGGTTTCAATCCTCTCCAATCCTTTAAAAGAGGTTAATGACAATGTTATCTTGGCCATTCTAAGGTAACATTTATTTATTTGTTGCTACTTCAATAAGCTAACATTTGTTTATTTATTCACAGTTCAGTTATATATTAGTTTCCTAGTACAGAATGCAAATCAATTCTATGAGCTAATGTTTGTTTATTTCTTGGTGCAGTGTAGTTATTTCTCAGCTTCCTAGTACAGTGCAGCATCGTGTCTACATGCTCGATGCTCTCATTTCTTCTATTCTTAGCTCTCCTCAAAAGACTATAGAAGATGTTTGTACCTGGTTAAGCCCTTTGAATTTAGATGGGGTGCGAGTCATCTTAATGCCTTATCATGAGGCGTAAGTATCAACTCTAACCTTATTTTTACTATTTCTTTGGCAAGTTTGTGTAAAACAATAATCATTTTTATTCTGGTCGTGTAGCTCACATTGGAGTCTGATCTTCTGGGACCTTGAACTCAACCATTTATGGTTTGTGAATTCAATAGAAGGCTATCATGCCAACTCCCCAAGGTAATTATTCTCTTAACATTTTTGATACTTTCTTATTTTGTATCTTATGATCATGACATATTAATATATTTCATATGTCATGCTGGACAGTGCTGCATTATCGGCTAGTATCTGCTGTCAGAACAACCACGGAGCAACAAGATCAAGTAGAATTCAAAAGACGTCTGCCAGTGGAGCAAAAAGATGGACACAGCTGTGGGTGGAGAGTTGCCTACAACTGCATGTTGTTTCTTAGAGAGATTTTTGATTTGGAGTTACCAGTCAAAATGGAATCATATACAGAAGCTGATCCGCTAGCATTTCGGGCTGAGAGTATTCAGCATCTAATTACTACCATTGGGAAACAACATGAAAATATGACTACATTGCAGCATGTATAAAACCTTATCTTTATACTTGTATGCTTGTTCCAGCCTTTAATTGGGATGTGTAAATCTCATAACTTTTTTATATTTTCTTCCAAGAGGAGAAGAGACTGAGTCTAATGAAAGCATGCTATCTTTATACTTTTATGATTATTTAAACCATTAATTTTATTTGGGATGTGTAAATCTCATAACTTGTCTAATGAAAGCATGCTATCTTTATACTTCTATGATTATTTAAACCATTATTTTTATTTGGGATGTGTAAATCTCATAACTTTTTAAAATTTTCATCCAAGAGGAGGAGAGACTCACTCTAATGAAAGCGTGTATGAAACCTTTTTAAATTTTTGCTCCAAGCAGAGGAGAGACTTACTCTAATGAAAGCATGTATGAAACCTTATCTGCTTGTTTAAGCCTTTATTTGGGATGTGTACATCGCATAACTTTTTTATATTTTTATGGCAGAAGGAGGATGTGGAGGACATAGCAAGTGAAGAAGAATACGATGTAGACTACTCCCTCAATAAGATGAGTCATAAAAATATGAATCTATTGGAGCAGATTGGAAGTTCATTCACTGCTATGTTGTTAATTCGACAACAACCTCACTTTTTTGAATTTGGTGAAGAAGAGATTTCAATCCTATTGAATCCTAAGAATGAGGTTAATGTCAAAGTCATTACAACCATCCTCAGGTTTGATGCAGCCTTTTCCTTGGCTTTATACTTTGCTTATTTTGATTAAACCCAAGAAGCTTATACTTTTTTTTTTAATATAGTAATGTTATAGCAAATTTTCCGCAAAATATACAAAGCGTTTCATATATGCTCGATCCTCGTATTTCGGAAGTGCTTAGCAACAAAGAAGAAACCATAGAGAATGTTTGCAAGTGGTTGAAGCACGTTCCTATGAATGACGCACGAGTTATTTTTACAGCATATTATAAGAAGTAAGCATCAAACCCTACTTGTTTTTTCTATTGCATTGCTAGAATTGTCTCAAACACAGTAATTATTCTTTATTGATAATGCAGCTCACATTGGAGTCTGGTAGTCGTGGACATCCTTGCGAAGAAGTGCTTCTTTGCCAACTCAATGACATCCGTCCATGGCAATGTGTTAGAGTAAGTATAGACTACACTTGTTGTCACTTCTTGACATGTAGATTGATATGCAATGCACATATTCACTGTTGTTATATGTTTTGATGTGTAGATCAGCTCAAAAATTAGTAGATGCTATCGACATAGTAATGTGGCAATGTGACTTGGCACAACAAATAGAGTATATAACATGTCAGGTATCACATCAAGAGAATAGCCACATCTATAATTGTGGATGGAGGGTGGGCTACAATTGCTTTTTGGTACTTGGTCAAATTTTTGAGATACAAAATGACACCACACTATCAACATATACGGATTTGCATCTCTATGCATTTAAAACATGTACCATTCGAGCAATCATTGATTGCGAAATGAATGCCATCAAAGAGTCAAAGAGGATAGAAGACCTCAACTCTACAAGCATGGCTTCATTAAAAGAATTGGGAAGCTCTTTTAATGTTAGGGTTATGATTCAACATAGACCTCAGTATCTTGAATTTGGGGGAGAGGAGATTTCAATTCTCTCTAGAGCTTCAAATGAGGTCAATAACAACGTTATGATGGCCATTCTTAGGTTTGATACAAACTTTTTCTCTACTTGATAATTCAATATTTTGATTAAATCTAATAAGCTAATATTCATTTATTTGTTGGTGCAGTATAGTTATCTCACGATTTGGTAGAGTCGTACAAAATCGTGTGTATATGTTGGATTTCCTCCTTTCTCCTATACTTAGCGATAGCAGAAAGACAATAGCCGATGTTTGTAAATTATTACAGCCTTTACATTTACATGGCGTGCGAGTCCTATTTATGGCATATCATGAGATGTAAGTATCATGGCAACCTTTATTTTCATCTTATACTGGCAACATTGTGTTAAATAATAATGGTTCTTAATAATTCGTGTAGGGAACATTGGAGTCTGGTGGTTTGGGACCTTGAAGACAACTATTGTTGGTTTGTTAACTCGATTGCAAACTTTCATGGCTCAGTGCAAATGTAAGTATTCTATTAATCTGTTGTTACTTCTATATTATGTACCTTATGTGATAGACACACTAAGTTTTTTTAATATGTCACGATGAGCAGGTCGATTGAGAAGTTGGTATCTGCTATCAGAGAAACAGGACAGTACAAAGACTCGGTAGACTTCCAAAAGCGTTTAGTAGTAGAGCAGGAAGATGGGCATAGTTGTGGGTGGAGAGTTGCCTACAACTGCATGTTAATTTTCAAAGAAATTTTCTCACTTAAGCCACAGATCTCATCGGAAGACTCTTTGGAGCTCAAATATTTAGAGGAGGATATACAATTGTTTAGGGCTGAAATCATTCGAGACCTAATTGCTGCCATTAGAATACAACGTGCAACTGAAGCAATATCAGAGCTTCCCTTTAAGGAAGAGGAGACTGAGTCTACTATGAAAGCACTGCACACTACAGAAGAAGTAGAGACCCAATGTACACCTACAGCACCACAGCCTCCACTAGAAGCATCAGAAGAGTTGCCACCGCCTCCGCTTGCATTTAAGGAAGAGGATACTGAGTCTACTCCGAAAGCACTACATACTACAGAAGAAGTAGAGACCGAGTGTACATCTACAGCACCACAGCCTCCATTGGAAGCATCCGAAGAGTTGCCACAGTCTCCACTAGAAGCATCACAAGAGTTGTGATGCATGTATGATGTTGTGTTTGTAGTTTTTGTTGATTATACACCAATTTGTGACTTATTACTTAAGTGGCATAATCATGATATTTATATAATTTCTTTATGCACACAATTTTATGATATGAATGTGTGATGATGTGATTATTTGGAAATAAATCCTTGTGTGATGAGAATTTTGATATGAATATGTGATGACGTAATATTTGTAATATATTTCTTCATGCACACAATTTTATGATATGAATGTGTGATGATGTGATTATTTGGAAATAAATCCTTGTGTGATGAGAATTTTGATATGAATATGTGATGATGTAATATTTGTAATATATTTCTTCATGCACACAATTTTATGATATGAATGTGTGATGATGTGATTATTTGGAAATAAATCCTTGTGTGATGAGAATTTTATTCAGTTGGACAGTCTCCACTCACTTAAAGTAGAGCATTCGCAATGTTTCTCTCACTTTATTCCAACCCTTATCCTTATCATCTCCACTCACTTAAAGTAGAGCATTCAATCTCCACTCGCTTTATTCCAACCCTTATCCTTATCATAGTGAACACATCGTGCCTCTCACTTTATTCCAACCCTTATCCTTATCGTAGTGAACACATCGTGCCTTAGTGCACTTGTATTCTTCCATCGTAGTCCTTCCACAAACACTCTCTTATTTCTTACATCCTAGTCCTTCTGAGTAACTTGTATTCTTCTATCCTAGTCCTTCCACAAACACTCTCAGAGTCTTCTTTCATCCATCCTGATAACCAAGTATTCTTCTATCCTAGTTCTTCCACAAACACTCTCTTCTTTCATCCATCCTAGTGCTTCTCATTAACTTGTATTCTTCTTGTATTCTTCTATCCTAGTCCTTCCGCAAACACTCTCAGAGTCTTCTTTCATCCATCCTGATAACCAAGTATTCTTCTATCCTAGTTCTTCCACAAACACTCTCTTCTTTCATCCATCCTAGTGCTTCTCATTAACTTGTATTCTTCCATCGTAGTCCTTCCGCAGACACTCTCTTCTTTCTTGCATCGTAGTCCATCTCCCTTTCTTTATCATCTCCCCACCCATGGATGTCCTTGGCATTGTCAAACACGTGGAGTTCAGAATTAACAATCTCAAAGAATGGATTGCTGACCAAGGAGCACAGAGAGAGGCCAGAATTCGACAAGGTTCTCCTTTGACACACATGGAGAGAGAGGAATTTGCTGCGCAAAGGCACGCAGAGAGGGAGGAGACTCTCAAGATAGCAGACAGTGAAAGACTTCTAAGACGTATGATAAAAGCACGACAAGATCTATTAGACTTCTTAAGTAACTTGCGTTATCGCAGCTCTCGTCATGGGCGATTTGATGCGGATGCTGAGAGAACAATAAGAGCCTCTCAGAGAAATTATAAAGAAACAATTTGTGATTGCTTAAAGTTCTTCTTCGCATGTAATTATGTTGAGGATACAGCTATGGAGGCAGTGAAAGATTGGGTTGTTGAGAAGATAAGAGAGACCAATGCTGAGATCTTCTAGACTTAGATAAGAGAGACTGTATTAAGGTGTTTTTTGACACCATATGGCTTTGTATTAAGGTGTTTTTTGACACCATATGGCTTTGAGTAATATGATCTACTTCTTGTACAAATGTGATGTTAAGATGATGTTAAGAGAGACTGTATTAAGGTGTTTTTTGACACCATATGGCTTTGAGTAATATGATCTACTTCTTTACAAATGTGATGTGCTCTTTTTGAAATGTACTCTAGTTTTCATAACATGTCACGCCATTTTTTCTAATTTGATTTTTTAAAATCTTACTTTTTGTCTCTTTTAACAATGTGATGTACTCTATTTTTAATGTACTCTAGTTTTAATAACATCTCACGTCATTTTTTCTAATTTGATTTTTTAAAATCTTCCTTTTTGACTCAATGTTTTGTTTTATAAGAGCCTCTTTTTTTGAAATGTTTTATCCAAAATTATCTCACAAAATGAATTTGGATAGTGCAAGAGTCCAAAATTAATGAAATAGGTGTTCATTGATTGGGGATTGCTGCTTCGATACAGTGAATCAAGAGAAGCTGTTAATTTTGTGAAGCGTATCCAGATATGGATGATGTGACTTATAAGATCAAGAAGAGTACAACAATAAGACAAAATCGACTCCGGCCTTGGCAAGCTCCAGAAATAATCGACCCTGAGAACACCAATGCTTACAGTAAAGAATCAGATGTGTTTGCCATGGGATACATGATTAAAGAGGTTATTAATTTTTATAAGGAGTGTAAGGAATACTACTTCAAAGAGGATTACACAAAACAGTCAGCATGGAGTGGCAAGTTGCGGCAGATTTATTTCAATGCAACTAACTATATGTTTGTGGAAAGACAAAATAGAATGACACTGGCCGAGATGAATAATCGACTAGCAAGATTTAACACTCAACCCCATGCATGTTTGCGGCCTGCAGTTGAGATGATGCCTCAGTTTTATTAATCCGATTTTATTATAAAGCTACTCTTGGACAATTATGTTTATAAACTATAATGTTACTCTTTCAATGCATTTTGAATACTAGTATATGCATCTATACTATTTGAATTTAATAAAGTACTATAATATATATATTTTTTAAATTCTCAAATTTTTATCTTCGTGCTGTAACTTCTTGCATTTTGAATACTAGTATATGTGTTTATAGTATTTGAATTTAATAAAGTGTAAAGTGTTTTAGAATGTATTTTTATTTTTTTTCAAAATTTTATATTTGTGTATTAGAATTGTGTATTAATTTGGGAAGAGTTTGTGTTTATTATGGTTAAACTCAAACCCATGAGTCATGCATACAAATTTTTATTATAATGATTAAATTTAAACTCACTAGTTATGCACAAATTGGCAATCTAAATTTTGCAGGTCATGCACACACAGGTGGAGGGGGGTTATAATTAAGGTTCTCATTTTATTTTGAAGTACATCGGTCTCCTATCATGGCATCTTTTTTCAGGATTCAAGTGATTGACTATGATAATAAGGAGGAATTAGGTGTTGTTAGGGTGACAAGAGACACAGGTCATCCCACATTCTCTCATGTTCGTGAACAAATTGAAGGTGATGAGCTTCTATTGGAACCCTTTGAGTTTGTTGAGGACGAATATATAATAACCAAATGGCAAGAGGAACAATGGACAATCGATGATCAACTCTTAGTGCACATCAAGAGAAGTCCATGCCGCATAGAGGAAACTCCTTATCCATGTAAAAGACATTGCACTCAACTAGCTGATGACATAAATCTTGATGCCCAAGTGCACATGTCTTCAAAGCTTTCTAGTAGATTACTAAGCCCAACTATTCTTGAATGTTGGCAACGTGAATCTGATAGAGTTAGATCAAAGCTAAAGGAAATGGTAGTGTCAAGGGATGATAAGTTTGAGTTGCATTCTGAGGACTTCAATGGGGTGCCCCATGTGCGAATTTGGTGTCATGAGTGTAATGAACTTTATGGTAAAGGATTGATAGAAGGCAAGCATGCAGCATACAATTGCTTCTCTAACTTCATGAGATTTCGCATATTGGAAAGTAAAAAGCATGAGCTCAAGTATATGGCTGCTCGAGGACTACGAAAAGAAGATATGCCCAAAGTAGTGCATCAACCGACAAAGGATGACAAAAGAGAGATAGAAGATGCGATAGAGAAGATGAAATCTTTTATGTCCAAAAATGAAGGTATTATTTGTTCCTTTATTCCTCAATTAGTATTTGCAACACTTATTTCATTAATTTTGGACTTGTCAATGTACAAATTCATTTTTACATATACTTTTGGACTAGTTTTCAGATAAAATTTAAGAAAAACCCAATCTTCAAAGCACATATAAAAACATAAAAACAAGCATTTTTTTATATATTTTTAAAGGACATGAAACTAAAATTATAAAATTTAACGCAGCCTACATAAGTTACATGAAAAAATAAGATTCGGTTGTTGTAAACTCTCTTAATATTTAATGGTGTTAATAAACACCTTCAAAAGTTAAGCCTGAGATTTTCAAGACTACATAAGTTACATGAAAAAATAAGATTCGGTTGTTGTAAACTCTCTTAATATTTAATGGTGTTAATAAACACCTTCAAAAGTTAAGCCTGAGATTTTCAAGACTACAGCCATTCAATTTGATGAATTTTCTATTTTCAAGTCCTTAGCCTGAATTCAACCCATTCAAGAGCTGAGCTCATCTCTTCCTCATCGATGTAGTTAAAATTATAGAAGAGAAGTAAGGATTGATGAATTTTCTCCTGCATAACACTTTGTTTGTTCCGAATGGCTTGCGCTTCCTCGAGGGAAAATCTTCCATAACGAGCCACACGCGAAGATATCTCACTTTGAAAGTCTATCAACTCTCTCCTATATGACTGCAATTTATCTATTTCAGTAGTAGCCATACTTATTTTTCTTTCCTCTTCCTTCTCTAAGCCCTTCTGACAAGCAAAGTCATCCTTCTCGTACTGGGTTAATGGAGCTGGATTTTGCTTTCTCTCCTCTCTCTTTCCTTGGTTCTTGGCAATCCATTCTTTGAGGCTGCTAATGGCTTGCTCGACAGAATCGATTACCTTAAAAAGATCCATAATGGCTGCAAGATGAAAGGAGTATGCTTGAGAAGAGGAGGTAAGGTTGCGGGCAAGATGGAAGGAGCAAGCTTGAGGAGAGGAGTAAGGTAAGAAGAGTAAAGTGGAAGAAGTGTGGAGAGGAGTAAGGTAAGAAGAGTAAAGTGGAAGAAGTTTTTGCTGCGGGTGAGATATAGAAGACGAACGAGGTGAGGAAGGTAACGAGAGTGAGGAAAGATATAGAAGACGAACGAGGTGAGGAAGGTAACGAGAGTGAGGAAGGTAACTAGAGGAGGTAAGGCAAGATGAAAGGAGTATGCTTGAGAAGAGGAGGCAAGGCTGCGGGCAAGATGGAAGGAGCAAGCTTGAGGAGAGGAAGGAGCAAGCTTGAGGAGAGGAGTAAGGTAAGAAGAGCAAAGTGGAAGAAGTGTCTGCTGCGGGTGAGATATAGAAGATGAACGACTACTAGGGAATTTATAGAACTACAGATGCAAGACCGTAATGCGAGATGACTAGATGCAAGATCGTAATGCGAGACATTATAAAATAAAATGATGGGATGCAAGACCGTAATGGGAGACATTTGAGACATATAAGATAGTGATAGTACATTGAAATCTATAAAGTAAAATGATGGAACACAAGAATGATATAATTAATAGAATCTCATCATGAGATATTCTTTTAATATAATATAAGTTAGTAATTATTAGAATCTCATCATGAGATATTCTTTTAATATAATATAAGTTAGACTTGCTGTACATAATAAATGATAGATTTTGAGTACATTGAAATCTATAAAATAAAGTGATGGAACATAAGAATGATATAATTATTAGATTCTCATCATAAGATATTTATTATACATAATAAATTAGACTTTCAAAAAAGTAAAACCTAATGTATTGTAATGAATAAATATCATAAAATATCCTAATGTATTGCAACATTTAACATAAGTTTTAAAAACACTATCATTAATCAATACAAACAAGATAAAAATCTTCAAGGACTCATGTTTCTTTCTACATGTTTTACAACTGAATAGAGTCTGATGAGTCCTCTTGAGGCTGTGATTCTCTAAGAGTACATTGAGTCTCTACTTGTGTGGATGGTGTACATTGAGATTCTACTTCTGGTGCAATCGGGATAGACTTAATCTCTTCCTCCTTTACAAGATGTGATGTTGTAGATGCACATTGAGTCTCCACTTCTTATGTAGGAAGAATGCATTGAGTCTCTAATTCAAGTGTAGACTGTAATGCTTCTACTTGAGGCTGTGATACAGAAGGAGACTGAATTGTCTCTTCTTTTTCTTTGGCTCCCTCAGGTTCTTCATTGAGTCCATCATGTTGTTTCCCAATGATAGCAGTTAGATAGTGAACAGTCTTAGCCACAAAATCTTGTAGCTCGAGCTTGGTATATGCTTCTATGGAGACATGTTCAAAAATTTCATTGAGATACAACATGAAGTTGTAGGCAATTCTCCACCCACTACTAAACATGTCTTTTTGCTCCACTACGAGGCGTGTCTAGAAATTTGGTTGGTCTTGATGCTCCCTGATTTTCATAATCGCAGAAACTAACTTGTTTGCAGACCTGTCCATCATGACATATGACAAAGTGAATTTGTGTAGTAAATAGTAAGATGCATGTTCATAATGATATGATAAAAGAACACTTACTTGAACACCCCGTGAAAGCCTGTAATTGAGTTGACAAACCAACAATGGTTGTCATCACAAGGTCCCATACTATCAGGCTCCAATGTGAACTACATCACCAATAAAGAGCGATAAGATTTATCACAATATTAAGTATTAATTGACACAATATTATAAATAAGAGAGTAAAAGAAAGATTGAGACCATACTTACTTCTCATAGTATGGCAGTCTCAAGTCAAGAGATGTTCATATCAAACCTGAGGATGGCCATCATGACTTTGTCATTAGCCTCTTTCAAAGGGTCGGAGAGGATTGTAACTTCCTCGCTACCAAAAGTCAAAACACGAGGTTGCTTGCTAATGATGACCTTAACCTCAGAAGAGCTCCCCATTTCGTCCAATACAGCGGTTACATCAGGACAACTTATGGGCGTAGCAACCAATGTTTCCTCTGGATGCTCCACCACGTTATCAATAAATGCCTTAATGATAGATGACATAAATGCATATAGATGCAAGTCTGTATATGTGGACAATGAGGTTTCACCGCCTCTCAAATTAAAAATTTGAGCAAGGAGCAAAAAGCAGTTATATCCAACTCTCCACCCACAACTGTGGTCATCATTCTGCTTCGCTGCAGGGCATGTTACATACTCTATTTGATCTTCCAAGTCACCCTCCATTTGCATAAGTGCATCTATAGCACTTACCAACTTTCGAGCAGATCTACACATCAAAATAGAAAACATAAATGAATGTGCGCATTGCATAGGATGCATCTCATTGACATAATTATGACACAAGTAGGTTATACTTACTCTGACACACTGCCATGGATAGATGCTATTGAATTGACAAAGAAGCATTGCTTGGCTAAGATGTCCACAATTACCAAGCTCCAATGCAAGCTGCATTATCAATTAAGAATAATTATTATTTGATATAATCCTCCACAATGTAAGAGATAAGCTAGGTCGGGATTGATAGTCACTCCTCATGATATGCGGTAAAGATAACTCGCGCCGCATTCAAATCAATAGGTTGCAACCACTTAAAAACATCATCTATGGTCTTCTGCTTATTGCTAAGTACACTAGAAACAAGAGGATCGACCATATATGCACATCTTTGTATATATAGCGGAAGCTGTTGTAAAACCATACTGCAATAAAAAGAAAAGAATATTAGTTCATTTGATCCAATGGAAATACAAAAGCATAAAGTCAGTAAAAAGTTTGTGTCAAACCTGAGGATGGCTATTATAACCTTGTCATTGACCTCTTTCTTGAAGTTTATGAGGATTGAAATGTCCTCTTCATCGAATATAAAAGTAAGAGGTTGTTCTCGAACTTGAAACCTAACTTGAAATGACTTCTCCATTTGCTGCAATGTATGATTATTTTCTAGAGTCATCCGCCAGAGCAGCTTTGCTTTCTTGAGATGAGCTTTCTATATTCTCTGCTCCACCAGCTATGTCCTCCTCATCCTCCTCCTCTCCCTTCTCCTATAAAAGGATAAAATAATTATGAGATTCAAAATTTTAAATTAATTATAAATTTAAAAAGACCTTTAAATGAATAAAGAAAATTAAACATAAGTCTTCATACCTCTACATATCTTCGTGGTCTTTTTATGTAACCTTCAGAGGCAAGGTCAGTGTCATATCCATCTTCTTCTGCTTCCTTGCTATCGCTGGTGTCCTCACTATTATATCCAGAGCTTTGATCATTTTCATCATCTTTCTTGCTCTCATCATACATGATCTGCTCTATGTCATCCTCTTCATGTGAGATCGGACCTTTCTTATCAAACTTTATTGTGAGAGAAGCCACGGTATCAAGGTATTCCAAGCAAGCAGGGCTCTCAATAATATTTACATTGTGTCCTTTTCTGATAAGAGCTTCAAACAGATGTCCCATTCGGCACAATGTGACTTCCCATCCGGACGGTAGCAAAAATTCCATCATACTAATTAAAAGATCAGCACTTTTTGCTGGCCTTTCATAGTGATTTGCGTTGCGATGGAGGGGACTTGGAGCTTCATGCTCTTCCAGCAGTAGTTGCAATCTCTTTGCATTCCCTCTTATATTGTTTTGTAAGGAGTGATCATTGTAAGGGCTCTTCATGCACAAGAAAAAGGTTTCTAGACTCTGTATCTTGAGACCGCATTCTCTCTTGTCCCTTTTTCTTGAGTATATCCCATTGTAAATCTTGAGCTCATTGCCATATTGTTTTTCTAGGGTAGCAGACATTTGTTCCTTGTCATCTTTATCAGCAAATATGACTATATTACATTGTCCCACTCTACCAATGGTGGTATGTAATATTCTGTCAAGGAGTTGACGGATGTCATCCGGTGATATTTCATAGACAAAGAAAAGCTGAGGTCTCTCCCAAGCAGTGTCGTCGGACAAAAAATCACTCAATGAAACTCCCTTGCACTCAACACTCTTTCCAGACTCTGAAATGATTTCATGTATGAAATAAAAGCCCTTGTTCAAAGTTTTTTCTTTTCTGAGAGTGTGGTTATTGATGACTTTTTGTGCATATGCATACACATTTTCCGGAATGTCACTTCTCATAGAGGGAGTAATTTTAGATCCATCATCTTCTACCTTCACCCATTTATGCGCCCAAGCCTTCTGTTTAGCTGACGGTAAAGCTGATGCCATCTGCCTCACAATGCTATGATCAATTTTACATTGGCTAATTGGAATATTTTTTTCTCCCAATAAATATTCAATTGCACTCTTTACTGCATCACGCTTGACCTGTTGGATGATGCAATCTTCCATGCAATGAACTTTATCCTTTTTGCCAAAAAACCATTCTTTGGACATTAATTTCTCTGCAGCAAGACTTGCGTATTTGTCTGGTAGGTTTCTTAAAGGCCTCCACATCCGAGCTGTCATCTCTTTTTTCTCAATCTTCTTTGCCTTCTCTTTAATCAATGATGGAGCCTCATATGTAACATCTCCTTTCTCACATGCAAGACACACGTCTTTGATCTGATGAAAAACTTCATCACTACGGAAAAGTATGCTTGTGTAGTCTTGATACCTATCCCTTACTGTCTTGAAGCTTGTAATCACCTCTGCTCTTTCCTGCTTTCCCCTTGGTACAATGGCACTCAAGCATGTGTAGAAGTCAACAAGATTATCCGCTTCCACTTTAGTTGCAGTTCTTTTGAGAGTGGTCAAAGGAGAATTAAAAGTTTTCCATATGGTCCTAGCTTTGAGCAACATCTCTGAAGTGGAGGTGATTTTTCGTAGTGCATAAATGTCATGATTAAGTCTTTCCGACTCAATCAAATATTTTTTCTCGTTCTTGAAGATACAGATGCATGCAGAATAGTAGTGAAATTGAGGCACACTCGCGAAGGTTTGATAAGTAATTTCTCCTTTCTTGTATGCATCTCTAGAGCGCTCATTACAAGCATAGGCATAGTGCTGACCATCTATTGCCTCAAATGTACAATGAGCTAAGAAATTTCTCTTGGCATCCCTTATATGTCGTTCTGGATCATTCACTGAACTCTGTCCTTCTTGAAGTGAGGGAACTTGTTTTCCGAGGAACTTAGTGAATTGCATCTCAAAATCTATAGGCTGAGAGAAATTGATGGATTGACTATAATCTCCCATGACTGGCCAAAATGTTCTTGGACGGAGTACCAAATTAGAAACAACTGGTTTTTTTCCATCAATCAAAGCCTGAAAAATCTTTTCAGCATAGGCTGTATCTAAGGTCCTGCTGTTGGTGAAGACACTTGCTTTGACCACTGTTGAAGCATGTATAACTTGAGTCTTCTGGCCCCATATATATCCTGGATCCTCATCTGTCACAGCCTCATTCAAGCGAAGATTTAGGTTCTTCATTGATAACATTTCTGCTTCTAGATCTGACTCCATTTCAAGACCCTCCGCATCCTCTTCATGTTCTTCCTCTTCTCTTCTTTGTCCTTTCTTTGTACATGAACGACCTCTTTTTCCAGTTATAGGACTTGGAACTGTAGCTCGTGAAGTACTTGCCTTTTGCATTTGACGTCGAGGTTTATTTTTTAGGGGCTCAATGTGAACTGCTTTAGATCGCCCTACTTCTTCTTCTATTGCCTCAACTTCAGGTATACTTAAGGGCTTCACTTGTTCTGTTATTCCATCAACTTCATGAGTTACACCATCTAAGTGAGTAATACCATGAACAAGAGATGTGTGTGCATGTCCTGTCTTATCTGATGCATGTCGTGTCTCACTCAATTCAATTTCTGTCTGAGATGCATGTGCATGTCCGGTCTCCACCAATTCAATTCATGTCTCAGATGTAGATCCCTTGTAAGCATCCACGTGTACTAGACCCTCATCCATTGCTACAATGTGTTCTGTCTCATCCACTCCACTTCCTCTCTCATTTGTATTACCATGAACCACATCACTTCCTTTCTCATGTGTGGATTATTGCACCTTAGGTCCCTCCAATGAAGTTGAACCTTGTTGGATGACACCCTGAAAGTATTCAAGGATAATCTTTGACTGCATTTTTCTTGCTTCCTCAATGGGAAATTCCTCCCACACATGTTGAAGGATCTCCAATGCAGGAACCAATTCAGGAAATCTAGGTGCTTTTGGCGGCGGCATCACAAAGTGCATTGCATCTTTCTTAGAAAGAAGAAATGATTTGTTGCTCATTCTTGACTTTGTGTAAATCATCATTGTACTGTTGTCTTTTTCAATTTTTATTCCTACTAAGGTGCCCCCTTGAATCAATTTGCTCTTTGAGAAAGATACATTTGATGCGCACTCATCTTTCTCCAACTCTCTCTTTGTCATCACTAGAATGAGATTTCCTTTACTTAAGACCAAGAACCATGCTTTCTTTGTTGTGTCAACAACTGTCCAGTTTGTGAAGTCCTTTGGGGCATAAATTCTTCCATTGTATTTCAGTGTCATACCATTGACAAATGCTGTAGCCTCAAGATCCATCCTGTATTCAAGCACAACACAAATTTTAAGTACTTTGATAAACTACAATTACTTTGAAAAAGCAAAAGTACAATGAGTCCCATTAATACACCTCAAGTTTTTATTCTTCCCAATCATATAAGTATCAATTTCATGCTTTGGGAATAGCCTAAAAGGCTTTACAAGGCTTAGAGCATAAATGCTTTGGGAATAGCCTAAAAGGCTTTACAAGGCTTAGAGCATAAATGTGAAAAAAAATAAGGATTTACAATGATCTCGAATACAAATTTGAAGTCTGTCATATATAAGTGCAAAATGCTCTGTCAACTCCCGCAACTGATATAAGTGTAAAATGCTCTGTCAACTTCCACAACTGTAATCTGTCATGTCCACTGATACAACTTTCAATCATCTTGAAAGTTTAAAAACCTTAATCGTTGCTTAAATGGTAGGGTTGTTGTGACTGTGAAACCGAATGTGAACGAATGGACTGACTCCGATTAGGAACTAGTCGGGAAATTTTGAGCATGGCTTTGATTAGTTTTTTTGGAGTTCTCTCCTCTAAGGACAAACTAATCTATGCTAATCTAGACTACACCAACCGTCGAAGCGAAGAAAAGCAAGAAATAATTTCTTTTCCATTGTTCTTTTTAATATCCTTAGGTTGCGAATTAAAAGCAAAAAATAATCTATTTTTCATTATTCTTCTTAATACACTAAGGTTGTGAGTTTAAAAAAGATAAAATTTATATTTTATCTTTTTTAAACTCACACCCCTTTCTCTCTCTCTCTCCCCCCCTTCTCTCCCCCCCCTTCTCTCTCGCCGCCGCCCCCATCCTCCCACCCCACCTTCCCCATTCTCACTCCCACGCCCACGTCCATTCTTTCACCTTCCCCATTCCCACTCCCTCTCCCACTCCCATCCTCCCACCCCTTTCTCTCTCTCTCCCCCCCCATTCTCTCTCGCTGCCGCGGCAGTGGCCCCCCCCCTTCTCTCTCTCTCCCTTCCCCTTCTCATTTTAAAAAAGATAAAATTTATATTTTCAAAAACTAATTTACTTACAACTCATAAGAATTGAACATTCACATTAATAAGAAGTTAAAATCTTAATAAATTTGAATTTAAATAATAAAAACTATAAAGTAGTTTAACTTAAAGTTTATGAAAAAATAACGTAAAATAAAGAAAACAAGACTTAAAATTAAAATTTTAATATTTACCTACATTCACATTAATAAGAAGTTAAAATCTTAATAAATTTGAATTTAAATAATAAAAACTATAAAGTAGTTTAACTTAAAGTTTATGAAAAAATAACGTAAAATAAAGAAAACAAGACTTAAAATTAAAAATTTAATATTTACCTAGAAGAATATATTAATTCTCCCTAAAAAGAAATAAATTAAAGTAATAATAACGAATGTAAGTTAAACTACTTTTAAAATTTTAATTTAAAATGTAATAAAATTAAAATTATACTTTTTATATTCCAAAACAAAATGCATTATAGTCTAAATTAAACTAGTAAATTAAAAATGAAAGTGAAACTCATTTTAAATTCAAAAACAAAGAAAAATTTAAAATTCAAGTTTCTACAAGTTTTGCTTTTAGCATACATTTGTCTTTTCACATCCATGCGTTTGTCTTTTGAAACACAAGGTTGTCTTTTATCACAATTTTCACATCCACGCGTTTGTCTTTTGAAACACAAGGTTGTCTTTTATCACAATTTTCAAGTTTTCACACGTTTATCTTTTCAAACACAAGGATTCATAGTTTAAAAAAAGGCGAGAAATTTGAAATTCTAGTTTCCACACGTTTCTCTTTTCAAACACCAAGGTTTATAGTTTTGTTTGTTTAAGTTTCGACTAAATCACACACCAATCTCCTCTAATATGCCTCATTGATCGTAGCTCCCAAATTCTTCCATCAAAACATCTCTCCTTTATCTCTTCTTGATCGTCGCCCACTCATTTTTTCTCCTCATTGGTAAGATTTTTTATCTCGATCGTACTTTCTCTTGTGCCCTTCCTCTCTAAATTTTCATCAAACACCAAGGTTTATAGTTTTGTTTGTTTAAGTTTCGACTAAATCACATACCAATCTCCTCTCATATGCCTCATTGATCGTAGCTCCTTTATCTTGTCTCGATCGTCGCCCACTCATTTCTCCTCTTCATTGGTAAGATTTTCTATCTCGATCGTACTTTCTCGTGTCCTCCCTCTCTAAATTTTCATCTCTCTCACTCTTCTCTCTCTCTCTTTCCTCTCCGCTCTAGTCTACGTTTCCTCTCATCTTAGTCTACTCTCTCCCCTCCTCTTTATTTCCCCTCTCTCTCTCTCTCTCCCTTTCTCCTCACCTTTTCCCTCTCTCTCACTTGCGCTCCCCACTCTCTCTCTCACTTGCCCCAACCTCCCCCCCCTCCCCTCTCTCTCTCTCTCTCCCCCTCTCTCCCTCTCGCTGCCCCCTCTCTCTCTCTCTCTCCCCCCTCTCTCTCTCTCTCTCTCCCCCTCCCTCTCTTTCGCTGCCGCGGCAGCGGCCCCCCCCTCCTCTCTCTCTCTCCCTCCCCCTCTCTCTCGCTCTCGCATCTCCCCCCTTCTCTCTCTCCCCCCCTCCTCTCTCGCTGCCGCGGCAGCGGCCCCCCCTCTCTCTCTCCCCTCCCCTCCCCTCCCTCTCCCCCCCCTCTCTCTCGCTGCCCCCCCTTATCTCTCTCCCCCCCTCCTCTCTCGCTGCCGCGGCAGCGGCCCCCCCTCTCTCTTCCCTCTCCCCACCCCTTCCCTCTCCCCCCCCTCCCCCTCTCTCACTGCCGCGGCAGCAGCTCCCCCCTTTCTCTCTCCCCTCCCCTCCCCTCCCCTCTCTCTCCCCCCTCTCTCTCTCTCCGTCCCCTCTCTCTCGCTGCCCCTGCCCCCCCTTCCCTCTCCCCCCCCTCCCCCTCTCTCGCTGCCGCGGCAGCGGCAGCGGCCCCCCCTTCTCTCTCCCCCTCCCCTCTCTCTCGCTGCCCCCGCCCCCCCCTTCCCTCTTCCCCCTCCCCCTCTCTCACTGCCGCGGCAGCGGCAACAGCCCCCCCTTCTCTCTCTCTCCCCCTCCCCTCTCTCTCGCTGCCCCCGCCCCCCGCCCCTCTCCCCCCTCTCCCCCTCTCTCGCTGCCGCGGCAGCGGCCGTGGCCCCCCCCTTCTCTCTCTCCCCCTCCCCTCTCTCTCGCCGCCCCCCCTTCTCTCTCCCCCCCCTCCCTCTCTCGCTGCCGCGGCAGCGACAGCGGCCCCCCCTCTCTCTCTCTCCCTCCCCTCTCTCTCGCTGCCCCCACCCCCCCCTTCCCTCTCCCCCCCCTCCCCCTCTCTCGCTGCCACGGCAGCAGCAGCGGCCCCCTCGCCTCCCTCTCCCCCCTCCCCTCCCCTCCCTTTCCCCCCTCTCTCTCCCCGCCCCCCCTCCCTCTCTCGTCCGCCCCCTTTCTCTCTCCCCCCCCCCGTTCCCTCTCCCCCCCCTCCCCCTGTCTCGCTGCCGCGGCAGCGGCAGCGGCCCTCTCCCCTCCCTCTCCCCCCTCTCTCTCCCCCCCCCCCCCCCCGTTCCCTCTCCCCCCCTCCCCGTCTCTCGCTGCCGCGACAGCGGCAGCGGCCCCCTCCCCTCCCTCTCCCCCCTCTCTCTCCCCGCCCCCCCTCCCTCTCTCGCCGTCCCCCCTCCTTCTCCCCTCCCCTCTCCCTCCCCTCCCTCCCCCCCTCTGCGCTGCCGTGGCAGCGGCCTCCCCCTCCCCTCTCTCTCTCCCCCCCCTCGCGGCTTCCCCCCCTCTCCCCTCTCTTCCCCCCCTCCCCCTTCTCTCCCCCCTCCCTTTCTCTCCCCTCTCTTTCCCCCCCCTTCTCTCCTCTCTCTCCCTCTCTCTTTCTCTCTCTCTTTTGCTGCCGAGGCAACAAGACTCTCTCTCTTCTTTTCTCTCTCTAGAAATTTTTCCTTCACTTTTCTCTCTCTAATAAAATTTCAAAGAATACAAATTTTAAAAAAAGTACCTGGAAAAAAGTTGAAATCGATGCTTGTGCTTGCTTGTGCTTGCTTTTGCTCTTCCTCCTCTTTTTGCTTCTCCTCTTGCTCTTCCTTGTTGAAATGAGAGAAACAATGAGAGAAGGAGAGTATATATAAGAAAAACTAGGGTTTTAAGTGCTTCTCTCTCATTGGTCTCTCTATTAGATTATCTCCTCTCCCATTGACCTCTCTATTAGATTATCTTCTCTCTCTCTCCCACCCACTCCCATCCTCCCACCCCATTCCCACTCCCACCCCATTCCCACTCCCACTCCCACTCCCACTCCCACTCCCACCCCCATCCTCCCACCCCACCTCCCCCATTCTCACTCCCACGCCCACCCCCATTCTTTCACCTTCCCCATTTCCACTCCCTCTCCCACTCCCATCCTCCCACCCCACCCCTCCCACTCCCACCCTCACCCCACCCCCACCTCCCCCATTCCCACTCCCACTCCCACTCCCATTCTCCCACCCACTCCCATCCTCCCACCTACACCTCTCACTCCCACTCCCATCCTCCCACCCCCACCCCTCCCCCCCCATTCCCACTCCCACTCCCATTCTCCCACCCCTATCCTCCCACCTCACCCCTCCCACTCCCATCCTCCCACTCCCTCTCCCACTCCCACTCCCACTCCCATTTTCCCACCCCCCCACCTCCCCCATTCCCACTCCCACTCCCATTTTCCCACCCCCCCCACCTCCCCCACTCCCACTCCCTCCCCCATCCTCCCACCCCACCCCTCCCACTTCCACCCCCACCTCCCCCATTCCCACTCCCATCCTCCCACCTCACCCCTCCCACTTCCACCCCCATTCCCACTCCCTCTCCCACTCCCATCCTCCCACTCCCACTCCCCACCCCTCCCACTCCCACTCCCATCCTCCCATCCTCCCACCCTCACCCCACCCCCACCTCCCCCATTCCCACTCCCTCTCCCACTCCCACTCCCATTCTCCCACCCCCACCCCCACCTCCCCCATTCCCACTCCCTCTCCCATTCTCCCACTCCCACCCCCACCTCCCCCATTCCCACTCCCTCTCCCACTCCCACTCCCATCCTCCCACCCCCACCCCCACCGCCCCCATTCCCACTCCCTCTCCCACTCTCCCTTTCTCCCACTACCACCCTCCCACACTACTTTCTCCACTTTCCACTCTCCTTTTCTCCCACTACCACCCTCCCAACTATCAATTCCACTATTACTTATGAATTCTAATTAAAACTATTACTTAAATAAATGATATTACTTGAAAACACTCATAGGATTTAAGGTTTAGGATTTCGTGGTTTGGGTTTAGGATTTGGGGTTTGGTGAGTTAGGGTTTAGGGTTTAGGGTTTAGGGTTCAAGGTTTGAGGGTTAGGGTTTGGGGGTTAGGGTTTAGAGTTTGGTGGTTTAGGGTTTAGGGTTTAGGGGTTAGGGTTTAGGATTTAGGGTTTAGGGTTTAGGATTTAGGGTTTAGGGTTTAGGGTTTGGGGGTTAGGGTTTAGGGTTTAGGGTTTGGGGGTAGGGTTTAGGGTTTGGGAGTTAGAGTTTAAGGTTTAGGGTTTAGGGTTTGGGGTTTAGGGTTTAGGGTTTAGGGTTTGGGAGTTAGAGTTTAGGGTTTAGGGTTTGGGAGTTAGGGTTTAGGGTTTAGGGTTTAGGGTTTAGGAGTTAGGGTTTAGGGTTTGGGGGTTAGGGTTTAGGGTTTGGGAGTTAGAGTTTAAGGTTTAGGGATTAGGGTTTGGGATTTAGGGTTTAGGGTTTAGGGTTTGGGAGTTAGGGTCTAGGGTTTAGGATTTAGGGTTTAGGAGTTAGGGTTTAGGGTTTGGGGGTTAGGGTTTAGAGTTTAGGGTTTGGGGGTTAGGGTTTAGGGTTTAGGGTTTAGGGTTTAGGGTTTAGGAGTTAGGGTTTAGAGTTTAGGGTTTGGGGGTTAGGGTTAAGGGTTTAGGGTTTAGGGTTTAGGAGTTAGGGTTTAGAGTTTAAGGTTTGGGAGTTAGGGTTTAGGGTTTGGGGTTTGGGAGTTAGGGTTTAGGGTTTAGGGTTTGGGGGTTAGGGTTAAGGGTTAAGGGTTTAGGGTTCAGGGTTTAGGGTTTGGGAGTTAGGGTTTAGGGTTTAGGAGTTAGGGTTTAGGGTTTGGGGTTTAGGGTTTAGGGTTTGGGAGTTAGGGTTTGGGGTTTGGGGGTTAGGGTTTAGGGTTTAGGGTTTGGGGGTTAGGGTTTAGGGTTTAGGGTTTAGGGTTTGGGAGTTAGGGTTTAGGGTTTAGGGTTTTTATTGGTTAGGGTTTAGGGTTGTTTTGGTTTAGGGTTTAGGGTTTAGGGTTGTTATTGGTTTACGGTTGTTATTGGTTAGTGTCTAATTAAATTTTCAAACACGTTCTGGATTTTTAAATCATTAATAAAGTAGATTATTAAGAAGAGACTAATGTTCTTTATAATGGTTGTTACAGCTTGGTTGCAAAGGAAACTCACAAAGGAGATGGCTACAAAATTTATTCCGGGGATGGAGGTGATTTTATGTTGCAAAAGAGAAGTAGTTGCATTTGCTACAATCCATGAAAGTGATCCAAATTCTATTTGTCACTTTAGAAGACTTGGCAAAGATAAGGTGGCGGTTATCGTATCAAGGATTCTTAGTGCACATGTTGAGCTAAAGCATAAGTGTGGGGATATGGAAATCCTTGGAGATGTTATGCCCTATAATACTTCCAACAAAGAATTTATTGCATGGGACAGAGATGAGACTTATCCAACACATGTCATCAGGAATACAAAGTGCATATCTTTGGATTTTAGAGTGGGAGATATTTTACAAATGTTATCATTTACAAATAAGTATGTAGCAGAAGGTCAAGTCTTGGGATTTGAACAAGTTGAACACTGGACATTTGCGCAGATGAGAATTCAAAAAGTTACTGATGATGGTATGGATGATAACTCAATGTCATTGGATGGTCCCTACTATGAGGTAGGTAAGGATTTGAGATGGAGCATGCAATTTTTAAAGATTGGAAAGACTCGGCATGTGGTTTTTAATGATAAACATAATGTATACTACAACATCAAAGAATTGAAATAATATGCCAATGTACCAAGCTCTATTCCTTCAGAGATGGATGATTCCAATGCACTCAACTATAGCACTGACGTCTTATCAGAAGTCGATGAGTTCATTGGTACCGAGAAAGAAAAATATTTCACAAGTGATGCCTTATCCGGGGTGGATGAGTTCATGCACATTGAGAACTTGGGCAAAGATGTCAAAAGTGTTATATCTTCAAGCATGGATGGCTTCATGGATACTAATAAAGTTCTTGGAGTCAAAGCAGGTAACTATGGAATTATGGAAATCATGCACGATAGTATAATGAGTGATGTTCTCTCTGGAGTAGAGGAGTTTCAAGACTATGGAGTTATGAAATCCATAGAAAGTGCATCAATGAGCGATGTTCTCTCAGGAATAGATGAGTTTGAAGATCATTCTAGACACTCTATCACCACTGACTATGGAGTTATGAAATCCATAGAAAGTGCATCAATGAGTGATGTTCTCTCAGGAATAGATGAGTTTGAAGATCATTCGGGACACTCTAATGCCATTGTGACAAGTGGTTCTACGATTGTATCAAAAGTAGGGATGAGATCAACAAAGGACTATTCGGTGTTTGACTTTGATTGTGAACTTGTAAATGTTACAAATGGTTTGACGAATGTATCAAAAGCAAGGATGACATCAACAAAGGAATATTCAGTATTTGACTGTCAGAGTGATAAGATCAAGGATGCAACATCTCATGAAAACAACGTGACAAATAAATCTTACAAGGAGAACTACACAAATCCAAATAAGAATGTACAGAAGGTCCCAAAACGGACATACAGATGCATGAAAAGACAACGAGTGCAGGCAGATCCAGAAAAGCAACCAAAGAGAATAAGAGTAATGAATGAAGATGTTATGCTAAAAGCAATGCGATCTACATGCTGTAAGCATACATGTATGCGATCCATTAACTTACATGACATCAAGGGTTGTAGAGAACATGTCTGGCAAAGGAAAGGAAGCAGAAGAAATGAATACCTACTCACGAGATTGTCTTGCTTTCTTGTAAATGATAAGAGAAGGCGAAGTTCAGGACATCAAATAAGGCCTCTTATAAATGGAAAAAGTATATGCAATAATGCATATCGCATTATTACAGGATTATCACATGGCACATATTGGAATTTGGCTAATAAAGCAAAGTATGGAGTTAAATTTAACATTCATGGAAACATAGGAAGGCCCAAAACAAGAGCCTCAACGGTTGCCGCGGCAACAGCAATTTTGAAAGATTACATTTATGAAAATGCTTTACCGCAACCCCACCTATCAGAAATGCATCTTCCGATAGGTTTGACCAAAAAAGAAGTATTTAACTCTATTGGAGAAACACAGAGGCAAAGAGGGCATGCACCGGCATCTTTTCATACTTTGTATACTCTTTGGAAAAAAAGCTTTGGACATGTTAAAATCCCAAAGAGGCAAAAAATGTCAAAGTGCAACGACTGTGATGATCTAAAGCGAGCACTTGAGAGTGCAACATCTCCAAAACAAAAAGAAGCTTACAAAAGAAAGAGAGAATTTCATCATGGACTTGTTCGACATTCTAGAATAAAATATGCATTTTGGAAGGAGCAAGCTATTTCTCACCCAAATGAGTACATGTGCATTATTGTAGATGGTATGGATCAAAATACAACAACATTACCTCGATTCGTTAACACTCCACCTAAGCTACAAGGCAAATACTTTTTAAAGACACATCTATGTGGAGTGTTAGTGCACGGATTTAAGTTTTTTGCAGACATATGGATTGATTCCTTGCATCTACACGATAGCAATCAAGTTGTAACATCCGTTATGAAGGCAATTCACAATGTACATGCAGAAAAAGGTCGCCTACTAGCAACTTTGAGAATACAAGCAGACAATTGCGGACGAGAGAATAAGAATGTACTCTTCTTTGCATTTTGCTCAATGCTAATCACTCATAGAATCTTCAATGAGATTGAAGTTGGGTTTTTGTTGGTTGGGCACACACATGAGGATATCGATCAGGTATTTAGCACAGTTTCAAGAGAACTAAAACACAAGGACATGGAGACAATGGATGACTTGATAAGAAAATGCGGGAGGCAAGTTGGTGGCCGTAAGGAAGGAACAATATGCTCAATGGTTGAGAGGATGTATGATTGGAAGAGCTTTATTCTACCTTTCATACAAAAAGGTGGTGATGCCCTGATTGGTCATAGCGCTCCACACTATTTTCAATTTTTCTTAAAGGATGAAAAACCAGTGATGCAATGGCAACACTATTCTCTTGATACAAAATGGGAACCTGAAGAACCTTACTCTCTCTTAACTTCAATCCCGAGCAAAGAAATGCATCCAACATGGGCTCCTATAAAAGAATTCAGCGAGAAATCCAAAGGTGAAATAGAAGGCTTAAAAGCTTTTATTGCATACAAAGAGGAAATGCTCCGGAGATTTCCTGATTGGAAGCCCTCTTGGAAGGAACACACTACTGTTGTAATTAGCAAGACCTACCAATTGATAAAGGACCTTGCAAAAATGCGAGAAGATGATATTAAGGCAGAACGGCCTTTATTTTGGCCAAATGTTGGTAATGACTTGCGTCCAGCATGTGGTCTCTTTGAAAATGAGTTTGAATCGTTGCTCCCACGTCCATATTGTGGACCCAAGAAGAGAGAGTTTATGCCACAAATAGACATAGATGTCCATTGTTTTGTTGCAGTTCGACCATCGGATGATGAACATGAGAACGTGAAGTTTTGGGTTGCGAAAGTAGTTGACGTGAGCATGGATGACCGGGGGAGAGCTACAACATTTACAGCGGTATGGTATGAGCCAAGGGGCAGGAAGGAGAACCAAGATAACAGTACATTGTATAGTAGTTGTTTGAAAAAGGAATGGGTCCCAAACCATGAAGCAATTTCAAGACTTTCCACAGAGACAGTCATAGTATCCTGGAAATCAAGGTCAAAGAAAACAAAGAAGCACATGGGGTATGATGTAGAAGACAAAATAAAATTACCGCAACCAATTATTACGCACATTACAGAGTTCACAAAGATGCTCGCCCGGGAGGAAGTAGAAGGAAATAGCGCAAATGAAGAATGCCCATAATAACACCATTCAAATATCGAGAAAGAGTGAAGGTGGTGGTGGTTGTCAGATGACAGTGAATGAAGATGGCACCCAAGCGACAAGTGACGACAGAAAGGACATTCTGAACAAGCAAATGTTTGGATCGCTCATTTCTGTGATCATGATAGAAAAGGACATTCAAACAAGCAAATGTTTGGATCGCCCATTTGTACTAAACTCATTGTAAAGGAAAAATTAAATTATTGAAAAGGCCACAGGAGATCCTTTGTACAAAGACTCATCCAGAGCAATATTTGTTGTAAAACTTATGACATGATAATGTAAAATTGCAAGCATAGCTATTGCTATTTTTTGGAGTACAAAAGAGGCTTCCATCATGTCTCATGTGTATATAAACCTTTTAATTTCTTGAATATTCAAGAGTGTTATAGTTTTCTGCATTGAAAGTAAAAAGAGTCTTACAGGTCTCTTATGTATACATTTTTAAAATGTTGTGAATCCTCAATAGCATGGTTTTTCATGGATTTAAACTAATAACTCGGATTTTTTATTTTAAGAATATGATTCTTATAAACAAGAAATACAAATTTAGGATTTAATAGTAGTTTTTGCATTATTTGTACAACATTGTAGAGAGATATTTTGAAATGTCTTATGTGAAAATGATAGTGCCAGAAAGTAAACTTTTGATTCTCGAATGACAGTTTCATAAAGTAAACTTTTCAGTTGGGAAGGATTTTAAGGAATAGTCCAAAAGTAGACATATGAGTCCAAAATTAATGAAATAAGTGTTTTGCCATCTTCTTACATTAAGTCTCTTACTCATCTCCTATCGTTTCAATAGGTTGGGATTTTGAGGTTGTTGAAGCTACAATACATGATTTTAAGGACAAAAGCTTGGTGAAGGTGCGATGCAAATATGATGATGCATGGTTGCGTTTATGTCCTCCAAGATCAGATTTGTACACGGTTCTCAATGAACACACAAAGTCAAACTCTCATATCAAGTCGCTCATGAGAAAAGATGAAAATCCAAAGGTAGCACTCACTGGCTTGCGAGGGCATCCTCGAAAGGATAAGGAGCATGATCCAAAGCAAAGATCTCTTAGCAACTTTTTGGTTTCAACAAAAACTAGAAGCCCAAGTATGAGTGCTTTCTCTGTTGATTCAAGTTTTAATAGAGAAAATGAATCTTCTTTTGTAAATTTTGACTTGCTATGTTGGGGCCTTTGGAGCCATGAGGTCAAAGTAGGTAACAAGTATGTCAAGGTAAAGCCTTTCTTAGATGATCAATGTGGTGGGAAGTATTGGTTTATAGAGCATCATGTTAAGGCGACATTAAATAATGGATGTACTGATATTCATGTGGATGGATGCTTTCGTCACATAAGTTGCATACGCATTTCACAAGATGGGCAACCATTTAAAGACTTTACATGCCACCATTGCAAGGGGATAGTTAAACTTGCTGACTTTAGAATGAGATTGTATAGAGAAGAGAAGGTTGAGAATAAGAGAGGAGATAGGGGTACCGGTTGTGGAAGAAGGCTAGATTATCTTACAAAGAGTGAGCTTAGAAATGCAACTCTTTTTGCTAAAAGACGAGTAAGAGACCTTTCTAAGCAACTATGGTGGACAAAGTCTCAGGTTGCCATTCTTTCAGTAAGAGTCCGCACTTTAAGAGAAGCTAGCATAGAGTCTCTCAATCGAAAGGATGTAAAACGATTTTGCAACAACATAATCGAAGCCCATAGATTGGAAAAGTTTGGTGGTAAAGTTGCCTTATGGGACTTTCTACAAGATGTTGCCACAAACATAATCAAGTCAAGTGCTGGACAAAGATATAGTGAGAACACAAAGGCAATATTTGAGGTTGCAAGGATGTGGGGAGGTCCAAGGTTACATGACTTCTTGAGTTCCAACCTCAATGGACCTTCTTTATCAACGACAAAGCGAGGGCAAAGACTTGCTACTCAGTTTGTACCTGGTATACATGGATATCTTTTTGATGCAATCACTGAAATTTATGAAAAAGAAAAAGAAAAGCATGGAATCATGTCAAGGATTCCCTTCATCATAGCGTAAGATGAAACTGCAATAAAGAAGCGGATAAGGTAACCTCCTTTTTCTCTAAATTATTTTCATAATCTAAATCTTGTTTTTGAATGCAAGAGGATTGCATATGATCTTATAGACTTGTGCTTATTATTGCTTGTAGGTGGAATCCAAAGGATGACATGCTTGTGGGTTTTGATGGATATAAAGTAGATGATCATGAGTGCATGACCACATGCATGATCAAAGTGGGAGAAGGACAAAAAGGATATGATCAGATTATTGATGCATTTCAAAATTGTGTCATTGGTGGACGTGCAAGAGTTTTTCTTGCCAATCCATTGCATGATGCACTCCCACGCTTGGTTGTTGCACTTCATTGCACTTGCGGCCGATTTGATGGAAGTTTTGTCCGCAAGCAATGGGATGCTATTTTAAACTTATGGAATGAGAAGCTAAAGACCACGGTTGGTCCAATTATTGGACATGCATCTGATGGTGATAGTCGACGAAGAACATTGATGATCTCCGATTATCTAGATAAAAGAGGTGGTAGATTTGGGATAAAATGGGATGGATGGCCTCTCTCAGCAAAAGTTTTAGAAAATCAAGTTTTTGGGCTGCATGATCAAGATTTTGTACATAATGGAAAAAAGTTAGTCAATGTTCTTGACAAGCCTAAGCGTCAATTGGCTATTGGCAATGTTTGGATCACCTTAAATCATGTCATTATTGTGTATGATGCTTTTTCTATCAACAAGCATATGCTAAGGGAGGGAGACATTAGGCGAGATGACCGCCAAAATTGGGCTGGAGCTCAAAGAATATGCAGTAGACAAGTGCAATGGTGCTTGGGAGAATTGGCAAACAATGGAATTCATAGAAAAGAGAGGAGCATGCTAGGAACACAAGCTTATCTTGAAATTGCTGGGGATTACATCGACATCTTCTTATCTCCACATTTGAATCTTGTGGATCGAGTCTATCTTGCGGGCAAAGTCTCTTTTTTCTTTCAAATTTGGAGGTCTTGGATTGTTCATCATGCCAACTATACGTTGAATAGAAACTTCATAACTAAGGAAGCTTTCTTAGATGTGCAACTCTCATGCCATTTTGTGGTCCTACTGATCAAATACTTTAGAGAATTTTGTCCAGGCCTAAGGTGTCCTTTACATCTTACAGGTTCAGATGTAGTTGAAATCTTCTTCAGTAAGATTGGAAGCATGGTGGGACAAGAACGCGCTTATGACTTGATGGATATGCTACATAGTGCAGGTAGTATGAATAGGCTTGCACACTTTGAATGCAAAGAGGATAGTCCTCTATTTACAAGGGCACATAAGAAGCAAGAACATGTATGGAGAGAATTGAATCTCAAAGAGAACATGCGAGAAGCTAATCTAGGGGACTATGAGTGTGTGTCAACTGATGATAATATCATCGAAGCATTGAAGAAGGGACTAAAAAGTGCTCAAGAAAGGTGTGAAAGTGTGCATATGAAGCCAAAGGGTGAGAATATGAAGTGGTGGATGGAACCTTGGTCAAATGGATTTGCAAATGCATATTCACAAGAATCTGATTCTGAAGAAGAAGACCAATGTCAAGCAGATCATGTGTCAGAAATAGATGATAATGACAACGATGCCTCCATGAGTGAAATCAGACATGTGGTGGATTCTCTCCTAGATGAACAAGAAGCAGTGAGCCCAGTTGTTACCATTGATGGTAAAACTCTCTTCAAGTCCACATTGGTAAGCCAACTTAATGGAAATCCCACACTCTCTAAAGATAGACTCACAAGGGTTCGCCAAGGAGTATACTACTCTAAGGAAGATATACCTCTTGCTACATCAAATGAGAACCTATTTGGAATAGGTTCCGATTGTGCCGTATTCTTTCATGAAGAACACAAAACAAGGAAATGCAATCCAAGATCTTTGCAAAAAAAGAAAACACAAGTTATATGGTACCTTCGACGAGTTCAAAAAATGAGGAGAAAGGTTGGTGGGGGGTATGTGGAATATAAAAGAGGGTTCAACCTTTCGGATAGACCTTTTGGAGTAGAAGTCCAGCTTGGGTGGTATCAAAAGGCAAAAGGCTCAAGATGCTTCACATATGACCTTACAGACCTTGACATGATAAATATTGAGAGCGTAATTGCATTGGCAAACCTCACCTATGAGTGTAATAGCAATAAGTATACTTTAGATGAGAATGATTGGAATGTATTCAATGACTTTGTAAAGGGGCATTAAATGCACTTGGTCTCCACTTGGTAGGGGCTTCTTTGTTATCTTTCTAATATGATAAAAGCTTTATTACGATTATTACTATGCGCTGAGTTTAGTTTGATTTCTCTTGATGGATTTTTTAAATTATTTTTTTGCAGGACCTTGAATCACAGAAGTGGATGATTTGCAACCGCCTGGGTACTTTTGTTTATATGAATGCCATTAAGCAAGTTTAAAAATGCTATTTTGGCATCGGGTACAACAAGATGTTGTATGAATGTAGCCTCTATGGTTTTAATACCATGGTTTGATATGACTTAGTGGATGTTTGTATTTGGCAAGAAATAAATGTTATATATCGTCATTGAATGCTTTGTAAAATTGGCTAATCTATCATCCCTTCTCCTAGCTAAAACACCCATACATATGGTTTTGTAAAAAATTGAAAGATATAAAGCATTTATAAAAGCTCCCAATCTTTCATGTAGTATTTTTATAAAGGTTGTTTCTTGAGCTCTTTACGTGTTTCAAGTGACTTTGCACAATTCTTTGCTTTTGGTGTACGGCACACATGATTTGTCTTGTTTGATATTTGTTCCTCTTAATTTTTGCACATATGTCTTTATTCTTTGTTTCTCTTGCCTTATGGCATCATCAAGACACAAACCCATCTTAAACTTATGCATTGCCCATTATTGCAGTCGGTACCTCAATTTTTTGTGTGTAGATTCAAATAATGCAGATGATGTAGAGATCTTGCAGTTTAAATATCTCATCCTACCTAAAGGGTCTCCAAAAGTAGTAGTGTATGACTCACATAAGGACTTTTAAAATTCCTCTAGGAAAATAAATATACTTATAGAAGGGGATTTATAAAATTTCCCAAAATTTACAGAGGGGATACTAGGAAATACTACAAATAGGTTACATAGGGATTTAGAAAAGAACCCTTGCACGCACGTGATATAGACATATTACACTAAGTGACCCCCCCGAGCTCTAGAGTAACCTGCATGGCTTCTTTGTCTTGTTTATCAACAAAAATGACAATGTTGCAAATTGCCACTTTGCTAATGGTGGTATATTATACTATTCTATCAATGAAGTTATGGATATCATTGCTAGAAACTTCATTGATGAAGAATAGTTGTGGCTTGTCCCATGCTGACTCATTCTTGATGAAGTCATCTTCTGAAACTCCCCTGAAGTTCACAAGCTTTCCAGACTCTGACGTAACCTCTACATTGAATTGAAAGCTTTGGTGCATATCTGTCGGCATCCTTATCTCGCTGATTAATCTTTCCACATATGCAGCCACCTGTTGTGGGATTTCTTTTCTCATGTAAGAGGTTACTATTTCTGACCCATCTTCATCCTTTTTAATCCACCTGTTTTCCCATAGCTTTACCTTGGGTGTTGACAAAGAAGCTATATGCTTGACCACATTATAGTCAATGTTACAATGACTAAGTGGGATTTGTTTCTCTGACAACAAATACTTAATGGCACTATGCACTGCATCACGCCTCACCTGTACATTGATGCATTCTTCCAAGCAGTGGTCTTTGTCTTTCTTTCCAAAAAACCATTCTTTCTTTAAAAGTTTTTGTGCTGCCATGGATGCATACTTGTCAAGTAAGTACTTTATAGGCCTCCACATCCTTGCCGTCAACTCCTTCTTATCCATTACCTTTGACTTTCTGGAGATAAACAAAGGAGCTTCATAGGTCAACTCTCCATGCTCACATGCAATGCATGCTTCAAGCATCTCATTGAACACTTCAACAGGACGAAATATGATGGAAGTGTAGTCGGCATATCTGTCTCTCACCACCTTGAGGCTTGTCATATTTTCTTCTCGCTCTTGAGTTCCCCTAGGCACAACTGCACTCAAAGAAGTATAGAAGTTTGTGAGTGTGTCGGCGTCTACTTTTGTGACCTTTCTCTTTAAATTAGGATTTGGAGAACCAAATGTTGTCCATACAACCCTTGCCTTCTGTAAGACCTCTGATGTTGAGGATATCTTACGCTTTCCATGGACATAATGATTAAGTCAGACTCAATCAAATACTTGATCTCATGCTTGAATATACAGATGGTTGCAGGATAATAATGGAATGAAGTTATCTTTGCAAATTGTTTTGAAGTGAGTCTTTTGACCTCCTTTGCTTCTTTGGCGATCTGATTACAAGCATAAGCCCAATGTTGACCATCAATGGGCTGGAATCTGCAATTAACGAGGAATTTCTTCTTTGCTTCCTTTAACATATTCTCACCTTGTGCCTCTTGGCCTTGTTCATGTGGAATATTTTTAAGAGTTTCTTTAAAGAATCGAGTGAAGGTTTCCTCGAAATGTGTAGGCCCTGTAAATGTAATTTGATCCAAAAAGCTATTTTTGATTGGACAAAACATTATTGAATGCAGGACCACGTTGCTTGCCATAGGTTTCTTTCCATCTCTCAAAGCCTCGTATATTTGTAGTGTGCATAGGATATATCAAGGTTTCGGCTATTAGTAAAGATAGCTACAGCTTCCACATCTTTGGCATTCACAAACCACGTCCTTTGACCCCAGATATATCCCACATCATCATCTGTTACTGCTTCATTAAGACGCAGATTGAGATTTTTGATTGATGTGAGTTCATCTTGATCATCTTCAGCTTTGGGTTCAGAGTCTTCTTCATCTCTCTCTTCTTTTAACCTTTTCATCCACATGATCTTTCTCTACAGTGGGATGATGCCTTTTTCTACTGCTTGGAACCGTGGCTCTTGCAGTACTAGCCTTTTGCATTTCACGTCGTGGTTTGCTAGCAAGAGCTTCCATGTTAGAGGGGGTTAAAAAGCACACACAAGCTAATGAAAAGTAAACAGCCACACACAAGCTAAAAGTTGAAAAGCCAACAGCCATCTAAAAGTAGAGGTTAAGAATTTTAGAAACTCCTAATAAAAATTCATAAAAAACTAAGAATAGTCACAAACCTCCCACTCAACTTAATGAAAGCACTGTCTCTAGGAGAGCCATTGCTAACAAATATTTGTAACATTTATTAATAACTATACCAAGAAATCATATGTCTACTTGTTGAGGAAAAGGTATGAACTTCTTGGAAATTTAAAAGAGTTTAACAATATGTAAAATACTCAAACCTACTATCCAATCAAATCCTTTGATCTAATAATTGGGGAGAATGTCTTCAATGCATTCATCAAAATTGTTTTAATAGCACAAAATACATAGAATATTTTCCTACTAGACACACAATATAAACGTGGAGTAGATTAAAGATGAACCCCCCTACTAATGCTATGTGCAATATGACATAGAGGAATCATGGAGTAGACATAGGCCGAGTATCTAGAGCATTTCAAGGGCCATGGATCTGTTTTGTATGCTCATGTGTCAAATCAAACGAAAGGTAAGTTTGCTTCCAACATGATTTAGCATATCAAGGTCCTTAGATCTATTTCCTATGCTCATGTGTTTAAGGACAAGAGAGACAAGTTTGTTTCCAAGAGCTATAAGTGCATCATATTTTGTATGCAAAGTAACCTAAATCTATAACTTGTACAACCTTGCAGTTAAAAATATTTTCTTCTAATAATGAGGTTATTGATGAGAAAGTAACACAAGCTAATCATCATGGTTATGAAGAATTACATGGAAGAGTAGATAACCAATTGGTTGGGGGGTGCACTGTACTTAGGACCCCTATGTACCACGTGTGTTCAAGGGCTGTAAAAAAAACCCCTCAACTAAAATTTTCCCCCCAATAAAAACACACCTCTTTTCTTATGAGCTAAGTGATTTTTTTCTAAAGTTTAATAAAAGAACCCTTCCTATTATTGTAAACATGTTAAAATTTTCCAAAAAGTTAAACTAAAATACTCTTTCTTTTGAATGCACATGGTACACTAAATTTTTTTGAGGTGAATCATCCGAGGTGGTTGACTAGATTTGCAGGCATATAAAGAATGTGTAATAGGCAATAACATGATATCTAGTGTGAGTAAGAGTAGTCAATAGAATATGGTAGATTCCCTTATGTGATCTACAAATTCTCAACTAGACATTGTCTCATGGTCAGCATGACCATGGAGGCACATCATCTCGGGGGGGTCACCTCAAAAAAAAAAAAGTGTACCACGTGCATTCAAAAGGAGGGGTATTTTAATCCCACATTTGGGAAAATTTTAACAGGATTACAATTACAGGAGGTTTTTTTAATTCAACTTTAGAAAAAAATCTATTAGTTCATAAGTAAAGAGAGGTGGTTTTATTGGGGACAATATTTTACCTGAGGGGCTTTTAAAATACCCCTTGAACGCACGTGATACCTAGGATTTCTTAGAAGTGCACCCCTTGAGCACATCTTCAAAGAAAATGCCAAAGAGAACAAAGAGATTAGCGGATGAATAAAGGACATTGCTCTTTACAAATTCTACAAGACAAAAAACGTTTTTTAGATGGTGCATGGCATAGGTCAAAGATCCTATTGACTTGAGAGAGGCATCAAAATCCAAGAAATGTGTGAATGCCCTTAAAAGAAAATAGAACTGGGAATTGGTGGAGCCATGCGTGGAAACAAAAAATGTTAATGACGAATGGGTGTATACAGTCAAGCACAAACAATGTTAATGACAAATGGGTCTATAAGATCAAGCACAAAGATGACAAGAGCATAGATACATATAAGGCAAGATCAGTGTCAAAGAGATATACTCAATAATAGGGAATGGACTAGGAGGAGACTTTTGTACTAGTCACCAAGAGGAAGATCTTATAACTAGTATGTGATTATGCTTGTACTACATTGATGCCAAGTTTTGCATTTCTTTATGGAGAACTACAAGAAGAGGTGTATATGTGGTAGTCAAAAGATTTATAGTCAAAAAGGAAGTGAGCACTTAGTGTGCATATTTGAAGAAAGTACTTCATAGTTTCAAGCAAGCCCCAAGGTCTTGGTATAGCATCATTGACACATGTTTTAGATAGCAAGGGTTCACAAGTATCATGGACTACATTTGAAGAGAAATGTAGATGCTCTTACAATTATTGCATTCTATGTGTATGACCTCATCATGATAGTAGGTAATAATCAAAAGATGATCAAGGTAAATCTTCATGGAGAAATGTATGATAGGGATCCCCTTCCCTTCCCCCTCCCTTTCGCCTTCCTCACCCTCCCCGTACCTTCCCTTTCCCCTCCCCTTCTCTTTTCTTTTCCTTCCCTTTCCCCTCCCCTTCCCTTCCCTTCCTTTCCCTTCCCTTCCCTTCCATTTCCCCTACCCCTTCCTCCCCCCAAGTTCCTTCCCCTCCCATCTGTTAGAGCTATATTCGCCTGCCCTAACTTGAACTAGGTCTCACCTATATATGTGTAACTTGTGATCAATATGAATCAGTCTTTGGGAGTCTATTTGGTGTGTCTATCATCTCTTCTTCTTCTCTCTCAACATGGTATCAGAGCTACAAAGGTCTTGCTATTGTATGCTCACTGTAATGAAGAAAGACATGAAGTATTAGTTGTTGATTTGGCTACATAGCGCTTTTAGTATCTCATCGATTATTTTCTCTTGTCGATTTTGACATGTCTAACTTGATGTGATTTTTTGGAGGTATTTTGGTGCGAATTTGAGAAAGCTATCGGTGGCAAATGGATTGTAGATCAATTTTTGAGCATAGCTCTCGATGTGCCCTTCGTTCTAAGCACTTAAACGCCCTAATCGGACTTCAGAGTGAAAAGTTACATCAGTTTTTGTGCCGACTATTTTTTCTTAGTTTTGTGATCAACACGCTCGTACTACTTTTTGCCAAGAATCTCGTCGCTTCGTGATAAATGTATTGGTTTTGTGATCGGCACAATCATAGTGCTTTTCGCCAAAAATATCTCCATTTTGTGATCGACAAGCTCTGCTTTTCTCCAAAAATATTGTGGTTTTGTGATCAACAAGCTCAAAGTGTTTTCTTTGCATGTATGCTATTTCTAGTAGACTCCCATCTCAACTCTTGTTTCTCTGACCCCAACCTATATGCCAAACGTGATGGTGCTCTTTAAATTGTCATTCTTGCTCTTTATGTGGATGACACCATACTTGTTTCCAACAATCTCGATTTCTTGCAACATGTCAAGAAAAATTTATCCTCAGCATTTGATATGGTTGATCTTGGTGACATTCATTCATGTCTTGATATTCAAGTTCAGCGATCTCATCACAAGGGAATTCTGCCACTTCGACAAACAAAATTCATTCAAGATGCAGTTCAAAAGTTTTGCTTGATGAATGCTCACTCTGCGACCACTCCTTGTCTTGTGAGCTCTGTCAAAAATAATTGATTGACTCATGATGTTGAGGTTTTACATCAACCCTATGCCAATCTTGTTGGTTGCCTATAGTTTGTCGGTTTGAACACTCGACCAGATATTCTTTTTATTGCCAATTTTCTAGGTCAATATCTAGCTACTCCCTGAATGCAACATTGGTCTGCAACAAAACGTGTTCTAAAGTATTTGAAAGGCACTTTTGATAGCTTATTGACATCATACAGAATCATCTTCTATGATGTCTCTTGATCTTTTGGCATATACAGATGCAGATTGGGAAAGCTCTCACTTCTCTATGTGGTCTACAAGTGGTAATTGCTTCTTTATCAATGGTTGCTTGGTCTCCTGCCACAAGTAAGAAGCAACGTTGTGTTGTTGTTTCTACCACAGAATCTGAGTATGTAGTGACTTCTCTAGCAACTCGAGAATTGGTTTGGCTGTGACAATTGCTTGCAGATATTGGTCATCCTCCATCATCCAGTACTCCTCTCAGATGTGATAATCAAAGTGCCATAAGTCTGGCTAAAGACTATGTTCAGCATAACAAATCCAAACATATTGCTGTTCATTACCATTATATGTAGGTAGACTCTTCAATGCTATATATGTAGGGTTATCATTACCATTACTATCCAATGCCCATCAATACACGACAATACTCAAACCGTAGACTCTTCGTCAACATATATGTAGGGTTATCATCTGTATGAACCTTGCATAGTGACATTGCATAGTGATTCCATGAGTACTATTCAGCTAGCACGGAATCCGGTCTTTCATGCAAAGACCAAACACATTGAGGTCAAGTACCATTTCATCAGGGAGGTAATTGAGGACAAGCGCATAGAGTTTGTCAAGGTTCATACAGATGATAACCCTACATATATGTTGACGAAGAGTCATTACCATTACTATCCAATGCCCATCAATACACGACAATACTCAAACCGTAGACTCTTCGTCAGCATATATGTAGGGTTATCATCTGTATGAACCTTGACAAGCTCTATGCGCTTGTCCTCAATTACCTCCTTGATGAAATGGTACTTGACCTCAATGTGTTTGGTCTTTGCATGAAAGACCGGATTCCGTGCTAGCTGAATAGCACTCATGGAATCACTATGCAATGTCGGTACACCTGTATGAATCCCCAAATCTCCCACTAGCCGATCAAGCCATATAGCCTCCTTGCAACCCTCTGTGGCTGCAACATACTCAGCCTCTGTGGTAGATAAAGCAACGCACTTCTGTGCACGAGACATCCACGACACTGCACCACCTGCAAAGGTGAACACATAACCAGAAGTGAATCTCCTACTATCCACATGCCCTGCATAGTCTGAATCTGTGTACCCAAGTACACACATATCTCCTCTACCAAAGCAGATGCACATCTCCTTGGTACCCTTCATGTACCTCATGATGCACTTAACTGCCTCCTAATGCCTCTTTCCTGGATTAGCCTTATACCGGCTAACAACTCCCACTGCAAATGCAATGTCTGGTCTAGTAGCTATCATAGCATACATAAGACTCCCAACTACTGATGCATAAGGAACCTTGGCCATCATGGCCCTTTCCTCATCTGATTTGGGACTATCTGTATGACTCAGTTTCACATATGGAGGCAATGGAATACTCACTGCCTTCCCCCCTCCATATTGAAACGCTGCAATACTTTTGTAACATACTCTTTTTGTGAAAGCCAAAGGAGTTTCCTACTCCGATCACGCGTGATGCGCATACCAAGAATATGACCTGCAAGTCTCAAATCCTTCATATCAAAGGCCTCATGCAACTTGGCCTTTAATGCATCTAGCTCATAAGTATTCTTGCTAGCCAATAGCATATCATCCACATATAGTGCCAAGATTATCAGGCTATTATCCTTAGCCCTTTTAGTGTAGAGGTAGTGATCAATTTCACTCCTTCCAAAACCCTGGGACCGAATGAAAGCATCAAACTTCTGATACCATTCTCTAGGCGCTTGCTTAAGACCATAAAGACTCTTCTTCAACTTGCAAACTAAATGCTCTTTGCCCTTTTCTTCAAAGCCTTCCGGCTGCACCATGTAAATTTCCTCATGCAAAGCCCCATGCAAGAAAGCTGTCTTGACATCCATCTGCATAAGCTCCATATCCTCTGCTGCCACTAGTCCAAGCATGCATCTAAGTGTGGTCATCTTCACAACCGGAGAGAATATCTCATCAAAGTCCACACCCTTCTCTTGCTTGAACCCTTTAGCGACCAAACAGGCCTTGTACCTAGGCACATCATCACCTATGACCTTCATTTTGTAGACCCATTTACATGGCAATGCTTTCTTACCATGTGGCAAAGAAACCAAGTCCCAAGTTTTATTCTTCATAAGTGAGCTCATCTCTGATTGCATAGCATACTCCCACTTGCATTGATCCTCGCGCATCATAGCCTCTCTGTAGCAAGAAGGCTCCCCGCAATCAGTAAGCATCACATAGTCTACCCCTGGAACAAACCTATCAGGTGGCCTAGACACTCTAGATGATCTTCTCAAGGGCATTTCAGCTTGCTGTCCCACCTGCATATCAGCCACATTTGGCTCATCATTTCCACCAATAGATGATCCATCATCTACCCTTGATTGTATACCTGTGGGAGTACTTGGTGGTACCATTTCTTGCACATTTGGTGCATGGACAGCTTGCTGTCTATCAACATATGTAGGTGGATTCGCATCCTGGAAAGTGATTCTCCTCATTTCCACATCCCTCATGTCCCAAGTCCCAAGAACAAACCTATCAGGCGGTCATCAGCACCATACATCAAAGATCTTGCAAACTAAATGCTCTTTGCCCTTTTCTGATTGCATAGCATACTCCCACTTGCATTGATCCTCGCGCATCATAGCCTCTCTGTAGCAAGAAGGCTCCCCGCAATCAGTAAGCATCACATAGTCTACCCCTAGAACAAACCTATCAGGCGGTCTAGACACTCTAGATGATCTTCTCAAGGGAATTTCAGCTTGCTATCCCACATGCATATCAGCCACATTTGGCTCATCATTTGCACTAATAGATGATCCATCATCTACCCTTGATTGTATACCTGTGGGAGTATGTTGGCTCTTTCCTACCGCTTTCGTAGGAAGAGCTGGGTTTCTATGTTGCAGGGTTTCGAGGCTTTTTGTCACCTACAGATATATTGGGATTGTCGTTGTAGTATATGTGTAGCTTAGGACCTCGAGTCGTGTTCCGGTGAGAGACGTAGGCTTAAGTGTGGTGAGTAAACATAAAGCAAGCATGTGTAAAAGGCACGTAAACCATTGTTGTTGGGGTAATGAAGGCTTTCGCCTTCATTGGGGGTTGTAGGGTTTAGGAGGAGTTTAAGGGTTCAGAAGGAGGTTCCAGGGTTTAGGAAGAGTTCAAGGGTTCAGAAGGAGGTTCCAGGGTTTAGAAAGAGTTCAGGGTTAGAAAGAGTTCCAGGGTTCAGAGGGAGGTTCCAAGGTTTAGAAGGAGTTCAGGGTTAGGAGGAGGATCCAAGGTTCAGAGTATAGTACATGGTGGAGAACTCATCTCCCTCGTAGATCATTGAGTTTAAGGGTTTAGGAAAGTATAGGAGTGGGAGAGGAAGAAGGTGTAAGAGCATGGGTGAAGTAAGAGGGAGAGGAGGAAGGAGGAGGAGGGAAGAGGAGGAGGAAGAGGGAGGAGAGAGGAGGAGGAGGAGGAGGGAGGAGGAGGGAGGAGGAGGAGGAGGAGGAGGAGGAGGGAGAAGGGAGGAGGAGAGGGAGAGGATGGGTTGCAGGGTTGGAGGAGAGGGGAGAAGGGTTGCAAGGTTAGGACATGCTTTTGGACGTGCAGTGCAAGGAAGCATGGACACTTGAGACAAATGCTTGGAATACCAACGTAGACTCAACACAATGCCCCAAGAGTGTGGGCTTCATTCCATTATGGGGTATTTATACAAGTTGGGGAGCTTCTCTCCCTGCATGTAACACAAAGTCGTATCACAAAGTTGTTACACAAAGTTGTGTCACAAAGTCGTAACACATTCTCTCTCTAGAAGTTGTAACACAAAGTGGTAACACAAAGTTGTTACACAAAGTTGTAGCACAAAGTTGTTACACAAAGTTGTAACACAAAGTTGTGACACAAAGTCGTAACACATTCTCTCTCTAGAAGTTGTAACACAAAGTGGTAACACAAAGTTGTTACACAAAGTTGTAGCACAAAGTTGTTACACAAAGTCGTAACACAAAGTTGTGTCTAGAAGTTGTAACACAAAGTTGTATCACAAAGTTGTAACACCTTCTCTTTCTTCATAAGTTCATGTTGGCACAGAGTCAACATACTCCCGGATCCATTTGATTACCCGTCCTCGGGTTATGGCTTATTGCGATCACGTACCTGGCTTGCCATGTTTTTAGTCCAGTGGCTGTGGAACTTGTGACGTGCCAGTCGATCCTGCTGTAGAGCCTTAGCACCATACAATTTTTGCGCAGTTTCCAGGTAGCCTGTATCTACCATTTGCTCGAACAGAGATATGTGGCGTGCCTCCAAGAAGATCACTCTTTGATAGAGTCGGCTTGTAATCTGAGCATCAATCCGTTCATTGGGATTAAAGCTGAGTGGAGACAAATGGGAATCAAGGTAACATGGGACCTCCAGAATTAATGCTAATGTTTTGCAGAATATGGCACTTTGGCGAAGGAAGCGATCAATGTTGCCGCGCATTGTTTGTTCATGCTGCTGAAGTGCTCGGATCATGGCGCCTTGGATAGTCCATTCGACACCAGAGTAGGGTTCAATCATTGGCCAATTAATGACTCGATCTTCAGTCAAAGTGTGTATGTTGGCTTCCCATCTTTTACGCCGTGGAACTGCATAGAACTTGGGATGGGTTCTGAGACATGGAGGTGCCCGCAAGTACTCCTTTAAGAAGCGTACATCAAAGAGCTTGGGACGGCGCCAATCAGGTTGTGGATCCAATTTGCTAATCCAAGCTTCACTTATTTGGTGCTGACGAAGATTGGTAGGGAAGTTACCCAGGGTCCATCCACCGCGAGTTTTCATATCAGGATATTTGCTCCAAAATTCCTTGATGGGGTTACTGGGAAGTGGTATCTCATCAAAATCATACTCATCATTGGAACTTGGCATGGGTGTACGAATTGGATTATCCGGATCCTGATATTCAAAATCAAATACTGCATCATTTTCTGCTGATGGCAGCACTAGAAGTGTCGGAGGTGATGACGGGGCCGGGAGAGAAGCAGGGGACATGGGGGAGAAATATGGCTGAGTGATAGTGGCGGAAGGGGGAGCAGAGGGGAGGGGGGGAAGAAATGGGCAAATGGTTTGAGCAGCTTGGTAATCCTCAAGGGTAGGATTAGCAAGGGAGGGGAAAAAGCTAGGTGTGAGGGGCTCGTAAGTTTGGGACTGTTGGGTAAGTTGAAAATGGTGAGAGGCATGAGCAAAGAGACGATGGAGGGAATAGATGTTAGGATGAAGCTCGGGGAAGGTTAAGAGGGTAGCAGCAGCAAGGGGAAGTGAGGTTATGATGTTGGCAGAAAGAGTGGTTAGATATGGGAAGTTGGATGTGAGATAGGCCTTGTCATCGTCCGACACTTCTTTTTGCTGGTGCGATGGGATGATCAGCTGCATGGGTTGGATTCCCGTTATGTCATGCCGTGCAAATAATAGGGATGGCCTTTGCAGCAACGGCAACAAACCTGCAATAACCCTGAGGGGAGGACTACCCATGAGGCAGGCATATGCAATGAAAGCATCTGTCCTGAGAGTTATAAACCCGGCATGTGTAGACAGGCAGAAGATATTCTTCTCATCTTCAGACAAGTCTTGGCAAATGATGCGCAGGGTTTTAATCCCGATGGATCGTTTCCAGTCGATTGTTGGATGAGCAGCTATGATCTTGAGTTGGAGTTGCTTCCATTGGATCAGCACGCGTGCGTGGAGGTGATCTTCCATTTGGAGAGCAGTCACAAGCTCTTCATACACCACGGTTGTGCATTGTAGTGGGTCGTCATTGTCTTGCAATGCCTCATTGTTATGCACCAGCAATTGGAGTTCAAGCTTGGAGATGGCTATTTTTGGGAGTGCATCTCATTCATCTTTTCTTTGTACTGATGGTAGATGCTGGTGTATGCCTCTTTAAGCTTTTTCATTTGCAAGGTGACCTTTGCCTGTTGAGGGATGTCTTCAGTGGTATTGGACCATTGGTCCAAGAACTGGGCTTGTAAAGAGCTGGCCTCTTGAACAGTAGCAAGTTGGTCTTTTAAGAGTCGGCATTCCCTTGTAAGCTCATCAATGCTAAAGGCACGTACTGCCAAAGATTGTTGCATGTCTTCTAGCTTGTCCTTGCATTCCTGGAGCTCGTCTTCTTTGTGAATGAGAGTGAGTCGAGCTTGTGCCACTTCCTCTGTTTGTTGCGCATGTGCAGTTGTCAGGGAGTTATAGGAGGTCTGTAGGATTGCCATTGCTTCGACTGCCGCAGTCAGCTGTGTTTGACTTTGATGGAGGTTGGAGGTCACATCCCTTACGGCCTTCTCTTGAGCTTGGAGAGCCTGGTTCATGCGCACTTCTTCTACCTCCTTCTCATCTATCTGTGCCCGAAGAGCCTTGACCTCGATGGCGATTGCCTGGAATTGGTCTTCGATTTCTGATGCCGTCTGCCTTTCCAATTCTCTTGCATATGCTTCCTTAGCCAAGCTAGTGAAGAGTTCAGACATTTGGATCATTTGGCTAGCTTGATGCTGGAGAATGACAGATGGTGATGAGGTCTGGCGATATTGCTGATACAAGTGGTGCCCATGTAGCCATCCCGAGGGTTCTGTAGTACTTGGGGGAGGTTGTTCCAATGGCATTTCACTCCCTTGTGGACAATAGTCATACTGCTTATCTGGCACGAGCTCTCCTTGAGGCTCATCGACTGGCATGACGTCGATGGGCGGTTCGAGTGCCGATGTGGTCTCAAGCTCTGGTGCTGATCGTTCCTCAGGTTCGGGTGCCAACCTTGTCTCGAGCTCGGGTGGGTGCTGTTGGGGGAGACTTAGTGGTTGCGATTGTGCACCGAGCTGAAGCATTTCCTGAGGCAATTCTGCAATCCTGCTTTCCAAAATAGGTACTTCTGTTAAGGCATCTGTACTTATCAATGTGATAGCTGGAGCAGTTGACGATGGCTCCCATACTGGTGAGAAGGGTATGTCCAACTCCTCAATTGGCTTTGGAGACTGGGGCAGAGTCATTTCTCTTTGTTGTAGTTCCTTTTTGATGATGATAGCCAATAAGTGCGGAATTTTACATTTCTGGCCTGAAGAACCATCGAGTTTTTTGGTAAAGAAAATGACAAAGTGTTGGACCCAGTCTTGTTTGAGCTTCCTACTCAGCAAAACAAATGTGCGGAGTGGAAGGGAGCGTTCCTTGCCGTTCTTTATTCCCAGGATGGTGGATAGAAATTGTGCTGCTTCCTTGAGATGAGGGTCAAGGATTGTGCGAAGCAAGATGCCATCTCTATGGATCAGGGTACCCTTGGTGAGGAGAGTCTGTACTTCAATAAACTTTGCATCCGCAGACCTTTTAGGGTATTCGCCACCTTGCCTTGGCAGAGAGAAAGCCCGTTGAATGACTGTACTGTCGAGGATAATGTTCAGTGGGCTCTGCTGTACAGTGATTGTACCGTACTTGCCATCTGTTGCATTGCTGGAGTAGTAAGAGTGGAGAAAGTCCTTGATGTAGGTGGTCATGATAGGACTATCCTCCAAGGATTTGAGGCTCTCATGCAAATTGCCTAGACCCCGTTGCTCTAAGTAAGATGTTGCTTCCTGGGAAAGAGCATAAGTCGAGGTGGGTGGCCAGACAAGTTCCAATGATTGGGCCTTGTTAACAGTTGTGGAGGCCGGCTGTGACTGGGATGGCATTTGTTCTGCTTGGACATGCACTGAATCTTCTTCGGAGCTATCGCTTTGCACCATGAACGCCTGTGGTCTCCGTGGGTGAGAGGATGTAGATGGCTGCGAACTATGGAGGGGGTCCCGTGGTTGAGGCGGTGGGCTCTTTCTGCGCATCCTCTTTAGTGGCGGCATCTTTTCTGAACCTGCATCCACGTACATGTAGTGTACCATTGATCATTACATTGATTGGCATGCCTGTATGACCTTTCTGTGTGTGTGTGGAAGAGAGATTCCCTTTTTTTTTTTTTTTTTTTTTTAAATAATAAATACATCTTTTGAGAGTGTGGAATGAAGGTGTGTGGTACAATTATTCATGCAATCATCTATGTGTCTAAGCGAAAGCGCGTGAGTGCACGTGACCTAGTAGCTAAGTAGGGACTAACTATATGCTTTTTTGCTGGGATTATCATAGGGCAGCTAGAACTCATTCACCAATCCTGAGCTCTAGGTAAAATCGATTGAGGCTACCTATATGTGCGAAGACGTACATATGCAAGTGAGTGCTCGTGATACAATCTAATCCTAACTAAGGAAGACTTGGTTTCCCAAATCTTCGTTTTTGTCGGGGATGGCTCGCGTGTTGATGTAGTAGCGCTTCAGTCGGCTCCCGTTTATTGTTGTGTTGAATTGGACTCCATCTAGTGTTTCAAGTAGCTGCAGGAGGAAATCGCAGAAGAGCCAAGGCCGAGCACTTCAATGAATTCGAACGAGTCCAAACACGGATTGTGGAATTGTATCTTGCAAAGGCAGTCCCCTCAAAGTCAAAACCACCACCTCTTGAATGGTCCCCTGAAGGACTGGAAGGAGTATGTGCAGCACATGAACCCTTACTTGGAAACACCTTGCCAGTGGAAAAGTTACCCCACAGTTCCCAACGTAAGAAGTTTCGGAAATATAAGCCACATGTGCGGATGAAGCTTGATCCAGAGACTTCAGAAAAAGAAAGGAAAGAAGAGCCTAACAAATTACTAAATGCAACTATGCCACCCAGTACTCATGACACATCTCAGGCTAGTTCAACCCCATCAGAGGCCGATCTTCGAGAAGTGCCAGAATACTTTAAGAATTATACAAGTGGCAGTGCACCAATAGCAATGCCAAGACCAATCAGAGAATCTGAAGTTCAAGAAACCGATAGCATTGGAGAAACTCCAATCTATGAGGGACCGGCAAAAACACGCACAATAAACCTCGCCCTTGAAGGGGAGGAAGAAAAGTTGGTTTTCATTGGGAAACAGCTCCGTCAAGCAGATGAAATCAAACTCAAAGACCA